>NC_061486.1:2691719-2934219 GCF_022539355.2 Hippoglossus stenolepis | reverse complement strand
TGATTCCAAACCCGTTCCACCGAGAGGAGGAACACTCCCGGTTGTGGACTTCGTTGTGGTGGTTATCGTCCTGTCTTTTGTAAATTGCAGCTTTATTGCCGTTTGTCTAGTTTTGCCGTGCAGCTCCCCCGGGCAGGCCGACCACAGTCACTCCGGGACTTAATAAGTTTTTCCTAATTGGCCGTGATTTTGTCTGCATGGTGTAAACGATGTGGAAGTCGGGGGGAGCGTGTGCATTACAGCCCTGTGGGGACTCCAGCTCAACTCGCTGCCAGCCCGTCACAAAGCAACCATCACATTTTCATCCACATAAGCTGCTGCAGCGTCCAAACTACTTTTTAAAATCTATTTCTCTTGTTTTTGCTTTTCTCTGCTTCCTTCTTTTGATCCCACATTTCCTTTGCTCTTTGATCTGGGCTTTTTCCTCTTTCCTCTATCCTCCCATCCTTCCTTTTTCCATCTCCCCTCTCCTCCCTCCATCTCTCCTCCTCCCTCCTCTCTATCTTTCAGTCCTGTTCTCTTTCTCTAATGAAGACTTGGTCGGCCGCGGCAGAGAACAGGTCCAAGTTTCCTCACTGCTCCTGATTACATCAGCACATGCAGTCATGCTCTCTCTCTCTCTCTCTCTCTCTCTCTCTCTCTCTCTCTCTCTCTCTCTCTCTCTCCCCATCTCTCCCCCTCTCTCTTTGGAATAACAGCTCATGACATCACCAACAGCTGCCCAGCTGCATGAAAGAGTGTGTGTTCGGTGCATATTCACAATTGTGTGTGTAAGTGTGTGTGTGCATTGATTGGGGAGTGAGACTGTCAGTTGCCAAGGTAACACAGCAGGTTATGCAACGTCTATCTATCTATCTATCTATCTATCTATCTATCTATCTATCTATCTATCTATCTATCTATCTATCTATCTATCTATCTATCCATCTATCTATCTATCTATCTATCTATCTATCTATCCATAGTTGTAATGAGTTGTCAGATTTCCATTTCTTTCTGTCTTCTCTCCCTCTTTTCCTCCATCCCTCCGTCTATGTGTCGGTCAGTCGTCTCTGTTTCTGTCCCCACCGCTGGCCCCGGCTCTTTCGGGCCATAAAACCGCCTTTTAATTGGACGCTGAGGTCACTGCGGTCGTTTCCATTGGCTCCTCGGCGTGTCACTCAATGAATCCATCCATCTCTCGGTGACACAGAAGCCGATTGGTCAACGTCAGCGCTTTTTTTTTTCCACATTAGAGGAAGTATTGTGGGGAAAAGCTGAGGCCGAGTGGAAGAGGACTCGCTATCATGTGACCGAGGGTGACACGTGGTCATAATCTGTGGGTTTAAAGGCACCGCGTGTAAATATCAATCATCACAAGCACATTTATTTAAACAGGTCAGTGTAATAACTGTAGAGGCCTCAGACCTCTTCAGACGTATGAGACACAGAATGACTTTCTGCTCAAAGCACAGAACAGGAAATATGTAATTTTACAAACAAGAGACCAAGAGAAACAACAACATAAATTACATTTTGTAATAAGGTAATGAAGCTCATGATTTGGGCAGAAAATACTGAATTTTATATTTTACATTTAAATATATTTTTCTTATTCATGTTCTATGTATTTGGCTGTAGTGTTTAGTTTTTATTATCAGTTATTTATAATAAATTGTATGTTTAAACTGTAAAATATCAAAGTCTTAGATTCTAATGACATATTATTATATATATGAATATTTTCTGTGTTTTAAAGGACTCGAAATACTCAATTATTATAAAATATGCTGATTCCAGTAAGAGCCCCGAGGTCAGAAACCACCTCCTGCACAAAATATATATGTGACGTTTTTATCGCTGAGTAAAACCAGCCTGTCTTAACGAGACCATAATGAATTGGACACATGATACTGGAACAATCTGCAGCCGACCTTCACCTCCTCTCTCCTCCGTGGGTCCGTCTGCTCCCCGTCTTTCCATAAGCTTGTTTTATTTTCGCTCTTTAACCCCGCGGAACAACAAGGCGTCGAGCTGCCCCTCTAACGCTCGGCTAATCCAGCGGATCTGATCAGAGGTAGCCAGTTAACCTGAGCTTATCCGCCGCCTAAGGAGATCTGTTTAATGAGCTTACATTAAACCAGCCGCCACGTCGCTCCGCGCCTCCAGTCGCAGCCGCTGGAGCCTGGGAGGTTGTTTTAAACTGGGAGATATTCATTTATCTATTGAATTTATCCCGTAATTATCAGTCTGACTCTGCATGGATTCCCTTTAACACAACGTTTGCTGTGTTCGACTTCGGTCTTTGTCTCTTTATCGCTGCGTTCGGTCTTTTTGTTCTGCAGCTGCTTAGAAAAATCAAAGAGTAACCCCAGTTTGATTCTCTGACAAAACCTCCGAGCTGTTGGGATGAATTATGAATCTCATCTTCTGTGTGTCCTGCGCGACGTGAACTTGTCCGTCTGTCTACATCCTGTGTACATGCTGCAGTGTCCCCTTGTCTTTTTGTGTCTCGTCCTCTCTGACGTTGCTTTGTTGTGACAGGTCTCACAGAGGTTTCTCTCTCTGCGTCCCGGCCTGTCTGACTCTGCCCGTCTCTGTTTGTCTCGCCCTCTTTCTCCGGTGTCACTCCACTTTGACGTTATTATCGTGACTCGGAGCCCGATCTGCCGCTCCCTCTCGGACTTTCTGTCCATTTCTCTCGTCCGTCGCTCTCCCCTCGCCTCGCTCGATGTGACAGAACTCGTGTGAAACCTCTGTATCAGTCGTCTCTCACTCTCTCTCTCTCTCTCTCTCTCTCTCCTGCTGATGTTTGTTTCTGTCTGTGTTGGAAGTGGAAAAGCTGCACGTCTCGGCTTCGCAGGGGTTGAACATCGTGTACCTGTGAACACAAGACCTCCGGCGACGCTGTCACATCTCGTCTGCTCTTTGCTGATATTTCAGAAATTTGTAAAAAGGGAAAGTTTCAGGGACTTCATGAGTCCCAGTCTTTTTTTTATCTTCTTACAAATGGGTCATTTTGCAGGAATTTACCAGAAAATATCTGACAACTCGTTTCTCATTTCGTGGCGCTAGCTGTGTTTGTCAGATGTGGAGGAAACCAGACTGTTTATGCCTTTCGTGCTTGTCTGCGCTGGATAAAACAACATTAATAAAACAAGAAGGAATACAGATTTTCAGGTCATGGAAACGTTCCGACTTTGTTGAAGTAAGTCTCAGATTGTTTTTTGCATCGTGGTCGAAATTTACCAACATAAAATCCTCCTGAGAGGCCGAGTTCACAGCAGCAGCTCGTCAACACCCAATTAAATCATCATCAAGCTCTTATGATTATACAAATTATCAGTAGTTTTAATTTTATTACAGATACAAGACATTTTTTACGGCACATCTGTTCATGTTGCACTTCCACAAAGTTGGGAGGTTTGCTAGAGATACAGTGTTTTATAAAAATATATATTAAATAATATAATACTGTAGATATCCCAATGTATGCTTCCTTGTAAAGGTAAAGAATCTACATTTCCCATAATGCACCTAAACAAATCCAGACTTCCCCTGTTTGACAAATGTCCACATCTTTCAAACCCAAGCTGAGAGTTTACATCGTGAAGTGTTTCTTCAACTTTAAGTAAACTGAACTTCGTGCATTGTGTGAGATCTCCATCCTTTGACCTTTAAAGCGTTAGAAACCGGTGACTGTTCCCAGTGATCTGACATTATGCTACGGCAGCCCACAGCGGCCAGCTCTCTCCACCCTCGGCTGGAGGAGGCTGGAGGGAATGAATCACGGCTGCTGGCTGCGGATTGATCGCTCTGCTGCAATTAACAGGCCGAGCGCACGGAGGATCTTTACAGCGAGGAGCCGGTGTGACGACACGACGGCAGCGGTCAGTGTGAGGTTTCACCGCTCGCCTCTTGCTGACCGTCCAGAACTCGCCTCATCACCGTATACACAAAACAAACATGACGCGTCTTCTCGCTCCCTCTGCAGGACGGACTGACACGTCCACACGTCTCAGTGTTCAGGTTTTAACACGTTGCTTTCTCCGGCAGCATCGGCGTGCGTCGTCACACTGAGCATGCATATGTTTTCCTGTGAGCTCCTGTGAGTCAGAAATCAGAAGAGAAGCGGCTCGCCTCCTCTGGTCCTCGGAGAAGAGGAGGAGGAGGAGGAGGAGGAGGAGGAGAGCAGAGGAGGAAGGAGTGAGTCATGCTAGCTCGACTCTAATAAAAACATCTGACAGGGTCCACAGCCTGGATCATGATGATGATGACGGTGATGATGATTTAATGTTTGAGTGCTGAACACAGTGCCGTTGGGTCAGCTGGTCACTGTGGACGTGAGGAGCAGAAATCCACGTCCGGTGTGGATTGGGGGAATTCAGGATCTAAGAGCTCCACGAGTCGAACCTCCTGTACATTTTGTTCCTGACGATGCAGTTTTCTCTGGCGTGACGCTCGACTGGAGCTGTGAACTGCTGCAGCACATACACAGAACCAGCACCATGACGCAATAGATTTTATTGATGTTTCCTCGCCGGCGCTGCTGCAGGTGTTTCATCTCAGAAACGTCCTCCTGACCTGAAACTTTCCAAAACATGGAAGTTGTGAGACTTAGGAAACGTGACTCATACTTCTTTTTGTGGTCTGCTCCACTCAGTGTGTTGTGGTCCTTTTATAACCTTGTTTCATTTTTGTAATCTCCCCTGTCTATTATTTAGCTCTGTGGTGCAGATCTGATTCCAGTAATTATCTCTGGTTTATGTCTCGACTCCCATCTTCTTCTGAAACATTCCTCTCAGCACTAGAGCAAGTTGGTCTGAAACACACATTTCAGTGGTGGTGGTCAGCCGATGTCGTTCTGGTTCTTGTTATACTAACACAAAACACAAGCTTCATCTGAAAGGTTTGTAACCTCTGAGTCTGACTGTGTCCGTGCAGATATTAAATACGCTTTGAATAGTTTTTCTTGTTGTGTTCTGTGTCGAGATGAGCAACATGGAAAATGTCTCATAAAGTTATTTAAATACGACGTAGAGCAGATATTACTTCAGCAGCTGCTTCCCACCGTTAAAATGTCAAGTGATGAGGTGTGTTTCACAAGAGGAAATGCAAAGATACATACAAAGACCAACACAGTCCACACACACACACACACACACACACACACACACACACACACACACACACACACACACACACACACACACACACACTGAAGTTCCTTGCACCAGTGGGACCAGTGGAAGCTGCCAGCAGAGCTCCCTCTCAATCTGTGAGAAGTGTAAATTCTGTTTTGTTGGCGGTGGTCTGGCATTTGTGCGTCTGTGTTTATGAGTCTGAGTGTTTCCTGCGGGGACAACATGACACCGAGACACGAGCGCGCTAACGTTGAGTAAAACACAGATGAACCGAGGACGAAGCTCGACCCCCCCCCGCTCTAAACACGATGCTTATCGGCTGCCCTCGTTATTAATTGACCTTTTAGGTAAATATTTAGTAATGAAACGAAGCAGGTCTTTGCTCAGCTGCACAACAGCTTCAATATGATCTCCAGTGACAGAGTGGCCTTTCCCTCTGCGGTTACACACACACACACACACTGGCACACACACACACACACACAACACGGGCACAGACAAACACACTCATGCCAAGACAATGGCCTGCTAATCCTTGCTTCTGATTGGATGGATCCAGATTACCCAGAGGGCACCAGCTGTCGAGGAGAGGCAAGGCCCAGTTTCCTCACTATCAGCACACACACACGCACACGCACACACACACACACACGCACACACACACACACACACACACACACACACACACACACACTCGGACATGTCCCTCTGCTCACTGACGCCGAATGAAATGCAAAATGATGCTGAAATGTTTACCCACAGAACGTTGGCGTGCTGCTGCACCTGAACTATCGCACTCCCGTGTCTGTGATTGGTCGCGTTCATTTTTCCGAACTGAAGCCGCTGTCGTCAGTGACCGTTTGCGGCGGCTGTCCACCCACTGTAAAAATAGGAATGGGATTTAATATCAGTTTAATGCCGACAGTACGTGAGAAGGGGGCCAGGTAGCCAAAAGCTGCGGATGCCTGAATGCGCCTGTGTTTTATTTTTAGCCTCTGTTGTTTCTCACATTCACATTGAACTGTGTTTGTGGCTGTGAGTCCTCGAATCAACATTTCACGCTTTAAAACGTTCGAAATCCTTCAAATTAATATAAAATATCTAATATTTACGGTTCAGGTGCAGAATGAAGATTCAAAATAATCTTCTGAGCGTTGCTTTGCTTTCTCGTTCTTCTTTTGCTGCACTTGTGTATTTTCACGTCTCAGCTTTCAAAGAGCATTTTTGATTTTGAACTCCGACTCCTCGACGAACCGGCGGCTCCCAGACCCCCGTCACACACCCAGCGCAGCTTTTATCCCTCACTCCCTCTGTGCCCCTGTTCTCAGTGCAGCCGAGGAGGGCCGAGCCGGGCCAAGCCGAGCCGGGCAAACAATGCAGCGGGAGGGAGGAGACGGGAACTGACTCACTGCTGGGCCCAGATAAGAGCAGATCCCACTAAATACTGGAGTCCAGGGAGAGAGCGGAGAGAGATGGAGGAGGAAACAGGGGCAAAGGAAGAGGGAAGGAAAGAGAGTTTGAGCCGGGAGGAAGGAAGGGAGAGTGAGGAAGAGGGAGAGAGTAGAGAGAGGGCGAGAGAGTGAAGGCTAAAAGGGAGAGAGAGAACGAGAGTGATGGCCAAAGAGAGATTTACTTTCAGTGTGTTGTTGAGATAAAGTCAGACTGAGAGGCTTTGCTTTGGCCTAGATTCTCCTCTGTCTGTCTGTCTGTCCCTCTGTCTGTCCCTCTGTCTGTCTGTCTGCTCTCAGAATATATGATGATATATTATATAACATATGGGACACTGGTGCGTTCTTCACTGTTTTGACGTTGAAACACTGACTCTGATATCAAAGTGCTGATCTCCAGGCAGCTATAAGTTTCATTCATTTATATAAAATAGGTAAAAAAATGAATTTGCACACTTCAATAAGTCCTGATGTTCACTGTGATGCAAAAGCCTCCTTATTGTTTTTCATACATGAGGGAAAACGCACAGAAAACCAAACTGAACCTGTGAAACATGGATCATATCTGAAAATATTAAGAAGTGATATAACGCCCACCAGTTTTAAAAACACGTTGGAAATCAAGAACACTTGGTTAAGGTGTTTGAAATGTTCATTTTATTACCTCTACTAAGGAGGTTTGTTTTAATCGGAGTTTCTTTTGGTGGAAGAAGATGTTTTGGGTCAAAGAAGAACTTGTTACATTTTGTTGTAGATCCAGGATTTAAATCTGGATCCTGTGGATTTTGGTAAATGATGTTCAGATTGAAGTTAAGACCTCGTTCCTACTGTTTCATTTCAAACATACTTGACTCACTGTGTTAACACAGACGGCTCTGTTTGATCTTCTCTTGATCACAGACTCAGTCACTTAGCTTCTAATCTTGTAAACAGTGTTTTGTGTGTTTTTTTTTTTTACAGTCCCGGGTAACAAGTGCACAAGCTGCAACGTGCACATACATTCACACGCGTACACGAAATATATAGTTTCCCTCCATTTGTTTCTTTTATTCCCTGCAAGTCGTCTGTTCTGCTATGTTATGACTTTTCTTCCGAGAACATAAATCCCAGTTAGTGGGATTGTAAAGTGCTGGGTTGTAAATCCCCTGCACCTCCACCGCGTCTCAGTTGGTGTAATAGACTTGAACCAGTTTGTTTGAAGCCGATATAAATCTCGACGTTGCAGCTTTTAATGCTTACGCACACGTTTCTGCCCCGAGTGAGGCCGAGGTCTGGAAATCACTGCGGCGTGTTTTATTTTTCATGTGACCGGGGGAATGAATGTTGACGTCCTGGAAACAGACGTAAACTGAGCTGAGTGATTCCGATGCGTTCAGGGGAGGAAATATTCACTCTGGTGATTTCTGAATGAGGTCAAGAAGTTCATTTTTAGATGGCTTCGCTTATTTTAGACTTTTAGCTCCGAACTTGCTTTGTTTCATCTCTGTCTCGCAGCGCTGTGTTGAATTGCATCTCGGCCAAGATTAGTTTTTCCTCGAGCAGTGCAATCTAATGTCTAAAGTTTTTTTTTTATTTTAAATCCTTGCCGTTATTACGAAGCTGCAGCAGGAAGCATAATTTCCCAGAGGGGATCATTACTGGTTCTTGGTATCCTTCTTCTCACAGCTCTTACTTTTTTTGATTTATTTTCATTCAACTGCACATAAAAATGATGAAAATAGAAAAATTCTGCGTCTTCAAGTGAGAACTGGGACAGAACATCCCGGCTCTACCTGCTCCCAGAGTTTCCACCCACCTGAGGAAAGGTTTTAAAGGAAACCTGAATAAAACCAGCCGCTATTAAAACAGAAAATCCTAAATATAGAAAAGCTGTATTGGTGGAAACGTGTGATGGAAATAAATGTTTGTATAAACGATGTGGAATGACATCCTCTTTGTTGTTTATGTCTGACATCATGGCTGGGATTATGTGAACTGTGCACAGGAAACAAAGTATAAATGGAAACAGCAATAAAACGAAGAAAGACTATTTGCAAAAGCTCTTTGCTTCACTTCGAACACACATCATGACCTGTCTGTCTTTGTCTTTGTGTGCAGGGACGACAGAGCGGGTGTGTCTGATCCAGGGCACGGTGGAGGCGCTGAACGGCGTCCACGACTTCATCGCTGAGAAGGTGAGGGAGATGCCTCAGAGCACCCAGAAGACAGAGCCGGTCAGCATCCTGCAGCCACAGACCACCGTCAACCCCGACCGCGTCAAACAGGTCGGTGTCACGGCCTCTGCTGTTTATTCTGCTCCGTTTCTATTCCAGGAAGAACCCGGAGCGGCCGAGTGTGTCCCTACAATCCTGTGTGCGACCGTGCATGTGTGTGTTTATCGGTTTTGTTTGTGCGCGTGTGCCAGCTCGGCCTCGGCTGAAAGGCTGTGTGAGGAAGAGAGGGAGGAAAGTGTTTGTTTTTGGAAACGACAAGTCGTGTGTGTGTGTGTGTGTGTTCCTGTGGTCGAGTTGTGATTTTCTGTTCGAAAGCTGAATGAGCAAAAATACCACAGGAAAAAGGGAAATGAAACAGACGGGAGCGGATGAGAAGGGCAACGAGGAGATGATGCACACGCGCTGTAAACACCCCACTGAGGCGGAGGTTTAGAGAAATGAACGTCTACCTCTGTGTGTGTGTGTGTGTGTGTGTGTGTGTGTGTGTGTGTGTGTGTCTGAGCCTCTCGTCCACATGCTAAAGTGCAGATTTTGAAAAACCTCTGGTTTCTGTTTATCTGTGCGCTTGGGAAACGATGATGTCACAGCTTGGTTCCGATGTTAACGCTGCCAGGACGCAGAGGAAAGTCTTCACTGAATCAGACGATGCTTTTGTTTTTATGTTGTAGTCGTTGACTGACTTTATAGTGACATCATGATGATGATGTCATTATCCTACCACATGATCCTAAATCATTTTTAGATCCGTTTATAAGCTTCTATGTATATGAATCCAATGAGATGCAGAGATACCTGTTAAAATGTATTAATGCAGGACGTAGTTTTCTGCATGTTTTTCAGAGCGTCACTTTGTTGACCTTGACCTTTGACCTTGGACTGATCAGCTCCAAACGTTAATCGTGTGGGGATAAGCTCACACACAGACACACACACACACACAGACACACACACACACACTCAGACACACACACACACTCAGAGATAGGGGTGAAAACTATACTCTGCTTTTTGGCCGGCGTGCAGGATGTAGATGGAGGAAAGAGAGAGGAGGATGAATAGAGAGAGAGAGAGAGAGAGAGAGAGAGAGAGAAGAAAAGGATGCAGTGTGTGAGGTGTGAAGACAAACTCCACATGTGACATGAACTGTTGGCTGCTACACACACACACACACACAACTTTGTGTGTACATCTTAATGGAGAAGTCGGCACTTTCCATCCCACTGACTTCCTGTAGTATTGAGCCTTTTCATCCTCCCTCTCTCTCTCTCTCTCCTCTCTCTCTCTCTCTCTCTCTCTCTCGACCAGCTGTGAGGAAGTTCACGGTGGCAGGATGAGTCGTTGTCGCTGTCACTTCACAATATGCCCGATGTTTACGTAACGATGTCGGGTTGTTGAAAACACTGATCCACAGAAGCTTCCTCCGGGAAACATTCAAGCTCACTGATCTCTGTCGTTGGTCGTTCAGTCTCTTCACAGCGACTTCTTAAAAACTTCAACGACTGTTTGCAGAAGCATGTTATGATCACATGGGGCCCGAGGACATGATGTCCACCGCTGATCCCCCTCACTTTCTTCTGTCCCCTCGGCTTTAGCTCTAGGAAAGTCCTTAATCCCAGAGAATGATGCTCGTCGGCCCTAATTAGCCAATCTAATCAGCAGAGATTATGGGAAGGGGGTCTTTCTTGATAGTGCCACCAGGGGGCGCCAAAGCGTAAACACTTATAAGATTTTTTTGCAACGAGTACTGACGTGTGTATCAGCCAATCAGAGCAGGGTATTCAAACGGCCGTGTTACGTTGTGATGCACATTATTATTGTCGTTAACTTTTGGTTAATGGCGTCTCGAAGTTTGTGTTCAATAATAAACGTGAAGCTCATTCAGCCGCTGATTGTAAACGACGAACTCCGAGTGTGGATATCAGCTGCGTGACGGAGGACAATTAGTGCGGATCCATCGATCCCGATCCCAATCTGTTTAAGTGATTATCATCACTCTCGCTTCATGATTGCTCCCTATTGATTAGTCAGGTCTGGCATTGTTTGCACATATTGACTGTTCAAGGCTGCCAGACAGTGCGTTCTAACACACACACATTCTAACACACACACTCACACACACACATTCACACAAAATGCAGAAGCTTAAAAAATATATACATGTCGAAAAAATTAAATGAGGAATAACAGAAATTTTAATTTGAAATGATGAAATTCTCAGAAATATTCCCTTGTTTTTTTGCTGTTGTGTTTGTGTTGCGTTTGTTTTCCTCCCGCTGCGATTTCTCATCCTCTGTCATAAGCGGAATTTGGGGGGCGGAGGAAGGAAGAGAGCGATACGCCTCTACAGTTTTAAATGATTATAGTTATCAGATTTGTGAACACACACAGACACAGACACACACCCACACACACAGACGCACACACACACAGAGTCCTCAGAGAGATTTATTTTTGCCGAACACACAATTCTAAGGTGCACTGAGTTTTATGCATAATTAATCACGGGGTAGACACACACACATACACACACATATACACACATATACACACTGTGTCCTCAAGCCCACACACACGAGGCTGGTGCAGAAAACACTATCGTTTGTACATATGTTCGTCTTTTTGTCTTCTCGCTCTAATTACAATGTTTAGAATTGACTCGCTCCCTGAGTGTCGGTGAGGTCAGTCCATGATGACGGGGGACGAGTCTTTGCCTCGTGCTCTGCAGCTCATCCCGAAGGTGTTAGATGGTTTTGAGGTCAGGCAAGTTTTTTCACACCAAACCCAGGTTGCAGTCGCTAGGCAACCAGCAGGGAGACTGCAGGAAGCACAGCGCCCGAAGAGCACTGCAGCACATCACCTTTGCAGTCACGGCTAGCTGCTCTCCTCTATTTCAAGTCTTTGCGCTAAGCTAAGCTAACGTGTGTTGTTTTCCAAAATGTCAAATTTGTTGTTTTTTTTTACTCAGTTTGTATTTTGTGCGTCGTCTGAGCTGGAGGCTGAGTGACAGTCGTGTAAAGCCGTTTAAGACGAGGCGAGCAGCCGCGGGGAGACGAGCACGCTAATAGCTGCTGATATTTAGACACTTATGACATGAGGGCGAATCCCCCTGTTGCTCTTTAGGCTATTTATACCACGTCAGGGAGGAGAGTGAATGGGTTTGTTTTACACACACACGCACACACACACACACACACACACACACACACACACACACACACACACACACACACACACACAGAGAGAGAGAAAGCCCCACATGAGAGTAACTTCCTGATCCCTGCTGGACACTCGGGGACGTCCACTGTTAAAAGACGGTTTGAGCATCTGTCATGAAAATACGCATATTAACATTTATTTTATGTCGTGTAACAACATCTTTTCTAATAAATGAGCTAAATATTTGCTACAAAAGTCTGATTATGAACCAATTTGATAAGATTATTTTAAAAAGTAACTAGTTACATCAGAATTGAAAATATCTTGAAGTACTTTTGATTTGCTGCTTGAGCAACACGCTGCAGTAGAAGTACTTTCATTTTACAGTATCCACAATGCAGAAAAGTTATGCATTCATGTTTATATTTAACGTAGTAAAATTACTTTATATTCTCAATTCAGTATATTTGGATGTATGTCTTTAATTTTTATTATAGTTATTCATACATTTCTTTATCATAAGGGTTCGATAACGACACCTTGGAAATTACTGCCTAGAAAATATAAAATATAAATATCTTCAAATAATAATCCACTACATCAGTATTGGAAATGTTGTCACTTCCTTTCCCCTTTTAGATTTTAAAATATTTTGATGTACAAATGGAAGAATATATATGAAAGAAAAAAGGGAGTAAAAGAAACATTACAAACAAAGTGACTCACACTTTCAGGGTCAGTGGACTGATTGTGACGTCCTGGGAGGAGACCCTCACTGGCTTTTAAAAACATGGCTGCCACACAAACTCACTTTGATCTGATGAATGGACACACACACACACACACACACACACACACACACACACACACACACACACACACACATACACACACCGAACACATGTGCACTTCTGAAAGATGAATTGGTCTCCATGGCGCTGCAGCCGATGATTGTCGACTATTTCGGGTTGAGGATAAAATGTCGTCTTTCTCTTGTCATGAACCCGGCTGTTGCAGCATGTGGTGTCGGCATTACTGTTAACCCCTGGGAGTGGTAGAGAGGGAGGGGGGGAATAAGACTAAAGAGAGAGAGAGAAAGAGAGAGAGAGAGAGAAGAGTATGTGGAGGATATCTGTGATGTTGTGAGAAAGAAGGAAAAGTTGGGACGAGAGACTTGCAGGAGGAGGGAGAGACAGAAAGAAGAAGATGACCTGAAGTCAGATAGAAACAGAGAGAGAGAGAGGGCAGAGAGGAGGGAGTCAGGCGGCGGCGTCGCTGACTGGAGGCTGGAAGCGTCTCTGAACTCTCGTTAGCCGACAGCTGCAGAGTGACGGAGAGCGTCGCTGGACGAAGAAGAAGCAGCTGCTGATGGAGGAGAAGAAACAGCAGCGACACCGACAGACGACTCGCCGCACTTCAGGGCCACATGACGGGACAGCACGCCAGTCACCACCATGATTTACGAGCTGCGTCTCACACCGGCTCTAATGAGGCCTGACGCCACGCGCGGCTGAAGAGACTTTATTGAGGGGTTTTATGACTTTGATTATTCACTGTTTGCTTTCGTTCCCGCCTCTCGAGCGCTCTCTTGTAAAACACCATCACAGCCTGCAGCTCGCTCCGTCGCGATGGAGCGTCTGCTTTTAATATCCCGGCTGTGGAGGACGGCGAGGGCTCGTGGAGAACTGATAGAAAACTGGAAACAGATTGTTTGAGTTGTACAACAAGATTTCACAGATTCTTTTAATAACTCTGAGTAATGAACTGATGCTTATCTCCCATAATGCACCGGTAACTTTGAATTTTGGAAGTTATTTCGATTTTTTAAGGACTTAATTATTTTTACAGACACACAAGCATATCACATACAACCAAATATAATATATACGTATCATCTATCTTTTAGGTCTGTTAGCATCTCCATCGTCGGAAATTCAGTTTAAAACAAACCTAAAGTATTTACACAGATGTTAAGTGAAGGTCATTGTGTCCTTTATTTTTATATCGTTAAAAATTAATGAGTCTCCATATGCACATATATAAATATAGTGTTATAGTGTAATTTAGCTTATTTTCTGTGCTTTACCTCAAATATTGAAACATCAGGTTTGCTGCCTGTAACAGATCCCGGTTCTGTTTGTCAAGTGAAATCTGTAAAAAAAAAATGATATGATTATTTACCACAAGAAATCAGGGTCTAAATAGTTAATTTCTTCCTTTTTAATATGATTTTTTTTAAATATTGTCCCATCAGGTTGATATTCAGGCAGAAGGAGAAGAGTATTAATGTCCTCGCAGGTAGAAAACAACTTGTGCTGCGCTGGTCGCTGGGTTCAATTTAAAATAGGCAGTGAAAACTATGCAAACTTCATTACCTCAATTAAAAATCATTAATGTATAGAGCTATTGAAGCAGAACAAAGTGTAAACCGAAGCTACCTAACGTCTCGATAAATAGTTTCTCTTCTTTACTTATTTATCGCTTGTGTGTGTATAAAACCCTTTGGAGGAAACTTCCCCGGCAGCAGCACATAAACATCACCGAGCGTTCCATAAAGCCGAGGCCCTCCGGAGAGCTGCCGCACTGTGTTTATGTGTAATGTAGTGAAGCATCACCTACTTACTGGATCGATATCATATTCATATTGACAGTGAAACATGGCCCTCTCGGCTGCTGCTGTTGCATTATGGGCTTTTGGAGTGAGCTGGTGTGAGATCAGCTGTAAATGGCCCGTGGTTTTGTTGTGGTATTATTCTGGGGCTATTTTTGGGCCCGGTCCGCGCTCGCCGTCGCCCGGCAGCACTTTGAAGTCGCACAGAGAACGGCCCTGACAACAGCCCTGACAACAGCCCTGACAACACCAGCATTCAGCCACATCTACTCTTTTTGTTTTCCTGGCCGCTCCCTCCGACCTCTTCCTGCGGGCAGAGAGGAGCCGCTTCCTGTGACCTTTCACCTCTGCCACCAACACCTGTTTCCTTCTTCCTGTTATTGCCTCCCGACACAGGAAGTCGGCCATAAATGTCAGGAAGAGCGTGTCTGGCTCCGCTCGTGTCAGATGATGAGGAGGTGTGAGCGTAAGACGAGGAGGTTCTGTGTTGTTGTTGTTTCTTATCAAATCTGAATTCTTTCAATCCCTTTGAGTTGATCTCTCAACATCGAGTAAAGTTGTGAGAAATTATAACTCAGAGACTCACTGAAACCAAGATGATGTGATCGCTTCATGGTTTCATCTCTAATCAGAGATCCACATGTAAAGTAGTTCTGTTTTCAGCTGCTGGAGATTTAAATATATTTTGAAAAGTTTGATGAGTTTGTTAATGAGCAGCAGAACTTTTTGCTGTGCTGCATCAGAGCCCGATGGGGGGGGGGGACGTATCACAGTTTGAGTTTGATGTGGACGAACTTGTTTATGTTCCTTATTTCCACATCCATCCTCATTCTGATTCACGATCACGTCCCGATGGTGAATATAAGTAAATCGATATTCAGCTCAGTGTCACGTCTCCAGCTCCTGAGGGACGTGTCAGGCTCTTCAGCTGCTAGATGCTCGTTCACCAGCTGCTCTGTGTCTGTTTGGTGCTGAAGCAGTTTACCGTCGGTTGGTAGAGATGTTTTTCAGGTGTTAATTCTCTGCAGGTTCATGCATCATATCAAAAAATATCTCTTGTAGCTAACGAGATGAATTAAATCAAAACTATTCACGTGACAGCGGCGATGAGGAACTTCAGTTTTATTCTGTCGACTTGTTCACGAGGGTTTTTCACACCTGAGCAGGATTTGTTGTTTTTTTACCTTCTTATGTGAGTTTATCTGGTTTTATCCTGTCGGCCTCTGCTGAGTCAGCTCGAGAACACATGCTCTCTCTCTATTGTGTCTCTTATCTGCTACAAACACCGAGCATCTGCATCACACCAGCTCATGTGTTCATATTTATATTTACTGTTATGATCCCATGAATCACACAGAAACATCCAGTTCACGTGCCCTTCTTCTTCTTCTTCTTCTTCTTCTTCTTCTCTTTTGTTTTTCTTTCATTTAAGAGGTGCCGCATGTGGGGAGGGGGGGGGGTGCAGCAAAAAGGACGAGGAAATATACATTTAGTTGGTGTGATGTTCATCTAAAATACATTCCTGCCATATGGGGCGTAGTTTCTGCAGCAGAGGGGAAGGTTTTATTGTGTTTTTGACCTTTCTCCTTCTGGGCTGATGAGGAGAGGAGAGGAAACAGGAGAGGAAGCAGGAGAGGACACAGGAGAGGAAGCAGGAGAGTACAGGAGAGGAGAGGAGAGGAAGCAGGAGAGGACACAGGAGAGGAAACAGGAGAGGAAGCAGGAGAGGACACAGGAGAGGAAGCAGGAGAGGACACAGGAGAGGAAGCAGGAGAGTGTATAGCCTGAACCTGTCAGGACCCGTCCCCTCCAAAAGAATTTAAATTAAAATGCCTGAAGTCATGTGTACATGTTCTTCAGAGAAGTTACAAAACACAACCTGACATCAGCTTTTAGCATCGAGTGGAAACGATTTATTACCCGTCAATGTTCAGTCTGCAATCACCCACAAGCTTCAGCACCACGTGTTCGGTATCTGTGGAAACTTTGGCGCCTCCGTTAAACTTTTGTGGGTTTGATCGAGTCTTGGCAGAACAACGTGCATCTGATGGTGGAGCCAGAGGTTTTAACTGGTCACAGGAAACACACGCAGTGTTTAACAGGAAACACAAAATTTGATTCTTTACTGTGAATAATTTCAATAAAAATGTTTCCAAAATACTTTCCAGACAGTGTTGGAAATTTAATTGAAATATATAGATATTCCTCAGCTTTTTTGTGAATTTAAAAGTTCTGCAGAGTTAAAAAAGCCAAAGTCTGAAGTAAAGGTAGAAGTGTTTGAGACAGAGGCTGAAAAGAGGAGCTGCAGCGAAAAATGATTAACCTGAATATGAGCAGAATATTTACTCCTTTAAATCACATGCAGTAAAACGATGTGACGACATGTTGTGTGCATGTGTTTACGTGCACGTGATGAATCCCCTCAGTAGATAACTTTACAGGTCAAACATCGACCTGAACATGAAGCCAGCTCCACCTCTACCCATGTGTGTGTGTGTGTGTGTTACTGTGTATTATCCATGTCAGTGTGTGTTTATTTGTGTTTGGCGTCTATAGCAGGAATGTGTGTGTGTGTCTGTGTGTGTCTGTGTGTGTGTATTGTCCGAGTTAACACCATGTTCCCTCGCTGTCAGTCATTGTTGCCCGGCTCCTCTGTGCTGCGGTTATTTTTAACCTGCGGGGGGGGATTTCTGTGCTCCTGGATGAGCCAGGGAATGAGAGCTGAAAGACGGCAGGAGAGGTGGAAAAAAGAGGGATGACACAGACGGATCGAGACAGGCAGGGCGAGCGAGGCAGAGGCAGAGCTGGAGACAGGGAGAGAGAGAGAGGGGGACTAAGCCTGTGGATCAGGAGGAGGAAGATTAAGCTGAAGTCCTCTGCTTAAGACTTCAAAGTTCAAACTGCAGCCGCCTCAACAGTTGTCTGCTGTCCTCAACTCGCTGTGTGTGTATAAATATATGTACAGTATATATATATATATATACAGTATATGTGTGTGTGCGCGCTGTATATGAGTGTGTTTCCATCTCAGAGAACGTGTGTATTGTGTGTTCTCTTCTGTGATGCTGGTACAATACATTATTAATAGGTACAAGCTAAACCAGTTGGGGGTCCTTGTGTGTGCGTTTGCGAGCGTTTGTGTGTTTGTGGCCTTTAGTGACAACGCTGACCGAGCGCCCTGTGACCTGAATGGAACGTGACACAAAGTGTAGACGTGAAGACGACTCATCGTCGCCGCCGTGATGTCGCCGTGACAGCTCAGACATAGTGAGAGACAGAAGAAGAAAGGGAGGGAAGAATGCAAAGATGGAGGGATGACGGAGCGACGGAAGTAGAGAGAGAGAGAGAGAGAGAGAGCGAGGAGAGAGAGAGAGAGAGCGAGTGTTTTCGTTTATCTCTGATTTACTGATATGAAGGAGGTTACAAACAGAGGAATACATTAAAAAAGACGCTCGAGCAAAAGTCTCAGATGAAAACAATAATACAACGGTGCCATGTTTTCAACTAATCTGAATTAGACAATATAAAGTCTTCAAAATAAGGTAAAATCATGCCGAGCATTTGGATTAATTGCTGTTTATCAAACAATCAATCAATTTATGTTTCTCGACTTTTTACTGATTGTTGGTGTTGATTTTTCTGCTCAGATTCAGAGTCTTTGTAAAAAAAAAAATCTGAATACAGACGAAGGGAACAGACACCAGAGAGGCAGGCGGCTGGAGCAGGGTGTTAATGCATCTGCACGACAAGGTTAAACCCCAACAAACTACCATAACATGGTGTGTGGTGTGTGTGTGTGTGCAGTGCGTGTGCGTTCGTGTGTGTGGTCACGGTCGTTAACAGTTTGCTTGTTTCCTCGTTTGTTAAATGAGACATTGTTCTCTCAGATTTCTCAGGTTCTGTGACCTCTGGAGCACGTTAGCTTATCACTACTACTCATCAATGCAAAACACACACACACACACACACACACACACACACACACACACACACAATGAGCAAAACATTTGTCTCCCTCGGCAGGAGATGCTGCAGCAACTTTGTAGAGCAACTGTCCTCAAACTGATTATTTGCTTGGACGCACTAAATATATCTGGAGCATTTTAAAAGATTTATTAAGCTTTTTGTTTTTAATTTGCAGCCTGTGCAGCTGCTTGTGTGACAAATAAAACTAACTAATGTAAAACGACGTTAAAGACACAACAAGAAGAAAGTGATTTGAAAGCATTTCTGGATCTGCCCCTTGGTTCGGGTTCTTTCTTGGCTCATTTCAAAATCCGTCCACCGAAGTTTTGTGCAGTAGTTTTTGTGTAATCATGCTGACAAACCAACGGAACCGGGGGGAAACACAAACCTCGCTGGCGGAGGTAAAGTTGTGAAAGTGACTCATAGATGTCTGGTTTGTTCATCACTCATAGTATAAGTTTTATTGGACGACAGAGATCAGGAGGCTCCTGCCTGCACAGAGGCTGCTGTCGTTATCTGCTGCAGACTAACAAGGTCACAGGTCGATGAAGAGCGTCCGGCTGCCGGCACGAGACTCAACTTTCTCTTATAGACGACGATGACGTCCGCAGGTCGAACCGGTTAAACTCTGACCCGGGCTCCTGCCAAATAGTGTGTCCACTGGAAACAAGCCAAGAAACTAGAAATTGTTATGTACTTTGATATTATCATATCTCCACCAAAGAGAAACTTGATCAGTCGCTTGATTGGATCGTTGTCAGCGACTCTTCTGTCGGCTCGAAGTAGAAACAGTTTGTAATTTGACACGTTTGGCTTCTTTAAACCCTCCCCAGTCCGACCGGGCTCCAAGCTGCTCCTGCATCCCATCACCTCCCTCCGCTGCTGACATTGATTTGAGCTTATCTGCGAAGTCGCTTGCCATCCTCGCTCCTTCACACTCTTTGCCCGAGCGTATCCACCAACAGGAGATTGGCTTTGACCTCCAACCTCCGTCCAGCAGCTGCGGCAACGGGACCTTCTCGTCAGCAGCTGGACGGACGCCCAAACCCTCCCCGCCGCTCCTCTTCATCGCTCCTCTGCGAGGAAAAGTTTCTCCCCGACAGATATGAAGCTTCTAAAGGAGGAAGAAAAAAAAAAAACACCAAAGAGACGAGAGAACGTAGAGGAAGAAACTTAAACCTGTGAAGCCGAGGGAAAGACAAAAAAAAAACATGAAAGAGTCTGCATGAAGCCAACTGTCACATAATCTTCTTGTTTGTGTCGGCGCTGCACAAAGGTTTGGGAAGCAGAGGATTGTGGGAAGGTACAGGAGGCTGCGTGGCTTAGTCGGCCATTAGAGCGAGTCGAGCGAACGGTGTCAGCTGAATAAAAGCAGGATGAAGATGATGATTTCACATTATGACGCCCTTCAGATAGGGCGTGCGTGAATGTGTGTAGGTGCATGTGTGACCTTGTGAGAAGAGGTTCGGTTTGTTGAACCGGGAAAAAAAGGAGAGAAATGAACGCTTGAAATGGCGACACGAAAGAATCCGCAGATTTAACAAAGCTATACGGGAGGAAAGGTAAAAAAGAACCGCAGATTTAAAGTGTGGAAGGAGAGGAACGCGAGGAGAGAGAGCCGAGCAGGCGGAGGAGGAGTGGAGGCGAACGGAGGAACCTCATTAGCACAGAATCAGTTGGATATAAAGATGGCAGATGTGATCATTAGCGCCAGGAGGGATCAGACATCGCTGTACGCCACTGTTTATCCTCCCACTTCTACACCAACACTCTGCATGTGTGTGTGTGTGTGGATGTTTCAGTGCAGAGGATGAAAGGGTTCATGGGTAAAGTCTTTTCGGCTCCCTCCCTCCCTCCCTCCCTCCTCCCTCGCTCTTTCTCTTTTCTCGCTGCCTGTCACTTACGTCTTTTATGCCTTGTCTCCATTTTTACCCCCCGCCGCCCGCTCATCTCCTCGCCGCAAAAACAACCATTTTGAAAATGTTGCCACTTGAACAAAAACAAAAAACCATGGTGGAACATTTTCAAAATTGGTCGTCCAGGTGAAATTTCAGGCAGCGACATGTTTTACAGCTAAACGCCGACGTCCTGCTCTAATCACAGGATGGAGATCGAGGTGAAAAGAGGAATCTCTGCTTACATGTTTCTGACTGTCAGAGGCTTTTAGCCAAATTACGCTGAAACATTTTAATATTATAAATATTATGATTTAACCAAATCATTGGTGGATACTGCAGGAAACTAGAGAGGGATAATCAGAGGTTTACATCGTGGTCTGATCTGCTGTCGGCTGGTTACTCCTCTCCTGGTTAAAGAGGCAGCAGAGAAGAGACTGAACTTTAAAAGGGAGCTGAGCTACTGACAGAACGAGGTTCTGAACTTTTAAACCTGAGTTTATTCCATTGAATTTACTTACTTTAATGCTCTTTCTGTTAAATAATAGATGTTGAAAAGCGAGGGGTTGCTGTTCGGCTGTTTTCGGGAGATCTTGTGAGATCAGGCATTTTTTGAAATGTTCCCAGGGAACAGTTGATGGACCTGGATGAGACATATTCACCGATATCTGGTGCAGTTTGATTTAAGTGGACTGTTAATAATGATTTGAACCACGTGCATCAGCTCAAAGGCTTCTTTGTGTTAAAAGTAGATTTGAGGAAGCAGCCGATTGTCAGAGCTCAACAGAAGAAACCCAGTCGCTCTTTGCTCTTCCCATTAATCTGCACAGGACAGCAGACGGTGGTGGAGCCTCTGAAAGCAGCGGGACGCAAACAGACGTGTCGGAGGAGCCTCGCTGTGCCACAGTAACAACCCACCGAATCAATAGAAATGGAAACTTCCACTTGTTCTCAAATTAAAGACAAACGAACAGA
This sequence comes from Hippoglossus stenolepis, assembly GCF_022539355.2. Taxonomy (NCBI): domain Eukaryota; kingdom Metazoa; phylum Chordata; class Actinopteri; order Pleuronectiformes; family Pleuronectidae; genus Hippoglossus; species Hippoglossus stenolepis. The sequence goes on along the minus strand of NC_061486.1, from coordinate 2,912,832 downwards.
GAGACAAAAGAAATCCCACAAAGAGACACGAGAGGCGGCGGCTCACAAACAAACACTCACAGGGGAAAGATAATCAACCTGAAGCAGCGAGAAGTGAAAGTGCGACGCCGTCTGCAGGTTTTGAAGTCGCTCATTTATCGGCTCCCACCTAATTTTCTATTTCTATGTAAATTTATCCTCCGACGAACAAAAAGCTGCGGCGCAGGGAGCAAACTGCGGAACGCGGCGCGGCAGCGTCGAGGGCGCCGCCACGCACATGTAGTTCAGCTTTAAACACGGGGAGGAGGAGGTGTGGGTGAGGCAGAGGGTGAGACGGGGAAGGTAATTGGAATGGCCTTTGCATTTTTCTGCTGCAAGACAAATAGATCCCTCTCACTTTTGATTTCTCTTCTCTCTTCTCTTCCCGTCCTCTCGCTTTATCCCTCTCTGCACGTCGAGACAGAAAAAGATGGTGAATCACTTCCTCTTTTCTCTCAATATCTCAGTTTGTTCAAATCGATCACCTCCTCCCTCCCTCTCTGTCTCTTTCACTTTATCGTCCTCTTTTCTTTATCAAGGCCGAGTCCCTTTATCTCTTCAGCCCTCCCTCCTCCTCCTCTTCCCACAGCCCACACTCCATCTCTCCGCTCTCAATGTGAATATTCCTCTTTCAGACGTGCAGCAGTTCCACGGCTGCTGGAGCTTTGTCCAGAGTCGCTCTGCACAGATTGGAATCGATTCTAAAAGGAGAAAGCGTTCAAACTCACATTTATGAGGCTAATGTGCCTCAGACGTCGATAACATCTCCCGAAGATGTTTGTTAAAGACGACGTCGCAAAAACAACTCCCAGTATTTTGTTTTCACTGAAATGCGAAATAACAGATTTCATTGTTCTGGTTTGTTTCCATTCGGCAAAGTGAGGTTTTCACTGTGGACAGAGGTCGGTGCTGCGGAGTGAGAAGTCACTGACACCAGGTCAGGCTGCAGATATCACATCTGTGTGGACACGTCGGGAAACGCATCTCAGATCATAAAATATAAAAATATAAAGATATAAAACAAGTATAAAATCGTGATTTAATCAGAATACATTTGTAATATTGTGGCTGAAGAAATCCGTCATTGGGCTCTGATGAAACAGTAAAATAGATATCAGGATTCAACAGATCACAATAATGTCAAATCTGTCCTTAAAATTCTGAAAGGTAAAGAAAGTAAAGCGTCAAATAATCCCTCATACGTCCTGAGCCACAGCCGCAGAGACAGAACCCTCGCAGACATTAATTACTGTGTGGGACCAATAAAGGAATCTGAATCTGAATCTGAATCTGAATCTGAATCTTCTCACATTGTTAATTGTTAATTGATCAATTATTTCTAAAAGATTTTTCAGCTTCTTAAATTAGATAACTTGCTGTGTTTCATGTGCAAATTAAATATCGTTAAGTTTTACTCCATTAATCAGACAAAGCAACTTATTTTACTTGTTTTCTGACGTTTCATCGACCGAACAGATTAATCGTACAAACATAAATTGAGGAAATAATCAATACTCATTTAAAGAAACACCATTAGCTGCACGCTTCAGTGGAAACGTTGCATTCGAATCCCTTTAGATTAACGGGCTCCTGCAGCTGGACCGAGGATCAATTCTGCAGAATCTGTGAATCTCATCGTCGTCGTTCAACCGATCGATTCGTCAATATTTTTCACACAATGTGAAGAACGGTGATAACGATAATGCACCAATTCTGCATGGAAATATGTGAAATTAAAGATACTGCGTGTGTGTGTGTGTGTGTGTGTCTGCACCATCGCCTCGTTCTCTTCGAATGCTGGAGCTGTGTTGCCATGGCAACGCTGACCCCTGGGAATCAATGTTTTTTTTTTTCATACAAGTAGCCTCTTTACAATTCCTCCCTCCCTCTCCCTCTCCCTCTCTCCGTTCTACCTTTTTGTCTCCTGCTCTCTCACCTCCTTGCACTTTATCTCTTTTCTCTCCGTTATGTTCAGGTGATGGTCTCTGATGTTGTATGTCTACATCTGCTGACACACACACACACACACACACACACACACACACAGGAGGGTACGCTGTCCTTGCTCGCTCTGCATTCACACATAGTTCAGACCCTCTCTCTCTCTCTCTCTTTCTCTCTCTGCCTCTTTCCTTTGGCTCTTTGTGTCGCTCGTCCTTTTCGAGGACGCCTCTGAAAAGCAGATTCTGGTTCAGCGTCTCTCGATTTTACAGCGTTTGACTGACAAGAGATTTGTTTTACATCAACAGGCTCCACCGAGTTACTCCTCTTTCATTTCATATTTTCAGAGAGAGATGTTGTTGTTTAATCGTAACACCACAGGCTGGAAAACATTAGGAACGGTTCTTTACAACTCTCACTTTTACACTTTAGTTTTTACTTCCCTCTCTTTATCTTCCGTTCATTTGTGTTTTGATGTTCAGGTAATTTGATGCACAGGAGCGTGCTGGTATTTTCTGCTCTCACTCGAGCACCAGCTATTTGCTATGACTATGATTAAACCCTCATATATTGTACGTAACTTATTGTTTCTCTGTTTCTCCTTCTTCTCCAAACCCCCCCACCACCTCCCTCCAGGCCAAGCTGATCGTCCCCAACAGCACAGCGGGGTTGATCATCGGTAAAGGTGGAGCCACAGTCAAGGCAGTGATGGAGCAGTCTGGGGCGTGGGTTCAACTATCCCAAAAGCCAGAGGGCATCAACCTGCAGGAGCGCGTGGTCACCATCAGCGGGGAGCCCGAGCAGAACCGCAAAGCCGTGGAGATCATCGTCCAGAAGATCCAGGAGGATCCGCAGAGCTCCTCCTGCCTCAACATCTCCTACTCCAACATCACAGGGCCGGTCGCCAACTCCAACCCCACCGGCTCCCCGTACGCCAACTCCACCGAGGTCATGCCATCTGCGGCAGCGGCTGCAGCAGCTACAGCCTCCTCTCTGCTCGGCCAGGCTGGCCTGGCAGGCGTGGGGGCTTTCCCGACCACCATGTCCAGCCTCTCAGGCAACGACCTGCTGACCATCACCTCCGCCCTCAACACTCTGGCCAGTTACGGCTACAACACCAACTCCCTGGGCCTGGGGCTGAACCCCGCCGCAGCCTCAGGGGTGTTAGCAGCCGTAGCAGCTAACGCCAATCCAGCAGCAGCCGCCGCAGCTAATTTGTTAGCGTCCTATGCCAGTGATGCATCAACGAGCGTTCACCAAGCCAGTCTGGGAGGCTTCTCCCTGGGATCCCTGGCGGCAGGGGCCACCAACGGCTACTTAAGCGCTGCGTCACCACTGGTTGCATCATCACTACTGGCCACGGAGAAGCTAGGAGAAGGAGCAAAGGAGGTGGTCGAGATCGCCGTGCCAGAAAACCTGGTGGGAGCCATCTTGGGGAAAGGAGGGAAGACGCTTGTGGAGTACCAGGAGCTGACCGGCGCCAGGATCCAGATCTCCAAGAAAGGCGAGTTCATCCCTGGAACTCGGAACAGGAAGGTGACCATCACGGGTTCTCAGCCCGCCACGCAGGCCGCACAGTACCTGATCAGCCAGCGAATCACCTACGAGCAGGGGGTACGCGCCACCAACCCACAGAAGGTGGGCTAAACCTGACAGCCAATGAGAAACGAGGAGGAAAAGAGGAAAAAAAAAAGAGTGGGGGCTTGGGGGAGGAGTGTAAAAAAAGTGAGAGTGAGAATGGAAAAAAGGAGAGGAGAGCAAGAATGTCGGAAGGAAACGTCCGCGCCATTTTCTTCTGCGTGTTTTCAGTATTCTTTATTAAAAAAAAAGTTTTTGACGCGGAGCAAAAATGTGCAGAGAAGACGAGGAGGGAGAGGAGCGAGTTATCACGCTGAAAAACCAAGAAAAAAATGTGTAAAATGTAAATAAGGTTTTATTACTTAACGTCTTGACCTTTCGGGATTTTTTATTGTTTTGTTTGGTTGTTTTTTTTTCTTTGTTTTTGTTTCGTTGGGTAAATTAAGCTGTCTGTTTGTTCGTTTGTGTATTTTGTGGACAAAGCTGAATGCCATGTAGACAGGCCGACTGCCTGAGAGGCTACAGGGGGAGGGAGGGAAGGGCAGGGGCACGGAGAGAGGGGGAGGTGGCTAACAGGGCACGACCCTCCCACCCTTCTCCGCCCCCCCACCTGAAAAACCCCTTTATGGAAACAACCCTTACCCTTCCCTCCCGCTGCAGCCCACAGCCGTCACCCTCCCGCAGGTTTTTGTTTTTCTTCTAGTTTTGACTTGCCCCAAAGCCCCTCCCCCGCCTCCCCCAAAGCCCCTCTCACTACTTGCCCCCTCCCGTGCCCTGCCCTCCTCCACCGCCCTTTTACAGGGTTTTTTTTATATAATGAGCAGGACTGCAAACTTCAGCCGGTGTGTGAGAGAAGAAACATCCTCGACTTCGCCCCGACACTGTTTATTCTCTCCCCCGCCTCATGACCTCACCTCCCTCCTCCTCCTCCTCCCCCCTTTGCCGGGATTACGTAGGAAGAAGGGTGAGGTGAAACCGGGGAGGGGTGTGGTGGGGGGGGAGGGGGGAGAATCAGCTGGGCGTTTCTTCCTTTGCACACCCCTCCCCCCTGTATACCCTGTGATGTATACCACAAGCAGCGCCCCCTGTGCGCGGCTCTAGTGTTGAGATAGAATGCCGAGGCGCACGCTGATGACCTCACGTAGTGCGAAACCTAGAAACGACGAGAGTGATACTGTGCAAGCTGCGGCAAACTCACAGGATTTATGGCATTTTCCTTTTTGCAGTCTGCTGTGATCATTCTATTAATGATTATTACGATAGGAATCATCACCATCGTCATTATTTATTAATGAGTTCACCCATTTAAAGCTCAGCTGTTTCGTTTTTTAAAAAAATCTGTGAATTCAGGTTGACATGAATGTAAATGAGACTATTTTTTAATTTGAATCTTTTGTTTTAATTTAAATGGATTGAAGATGAATAGTAATGTCACATAGTGTAATATATGTCTTATTTAAGTCCAGTATAAGAGAGCCGCCCGAGGCATTAAGATCAATACAGTGAAGGATCACTTTATATATCCAGTCAAAGAGCAGAACAGGGAACACACACACACACACACACACACACTGAAACAAAACACTATGATGCCATATTTGGTGCTAGAAAAGGGAATTCACCATATCTACGATGCAGACTGCAGTGAGATAAATATGTAAACCACTCACACCACAGGCTGCAGTGCAGCGCTCTAGCAGCTATATTAACCTTAAACGCCTCGGCCGTCCCAGCTCACGCTCTAAAATATCCCCCACTGTGTTACACCTGTAGGAAAATGCCAGTTACAGTTTGCCAACAATGTAAACGTGTCACTGAAAATGAATAATCGAGACTAATTCTCCGATGAATCGCTGCCGAGTAGCCTGTGGTCTTCCAAACCCCTTTAGACGAACCTGAACCACAGACTAGATCGAGCGAGAGCACTTAAGACTCACTACGTACTACTGAGAAATGCAAACACGGAGTAAGAGGAAACACTGAAACATGACGAGGGAGCGGCGTTCGTCTGGGCTCCGCTGCTGAATCTGCAGGACTCGCTGGTAGATTTGCTATTTAAAGGCAGCGTGGATGTTCGGGATGTTCAGGAGATAAGTAGCCTCACTGATCTTTGCCCTTATCAAGCCACCGTTCCACTGCCGGTGAGGTAAAGGGCAGCGAGAGATTTCCAACATACGTCCAGCGAGTTGAGCTTGTTTCTGCCTCTGGCAAACTGCAGGTCTCCCATGGCAACAGGGTTTCTGGCCACTGTAGAACCAGGAGGCTGCTGAAGATGCTGTTGTTTTTCTTTTGTTGTTAATTTTTTTGTTTTATGTTGTGTTATTATGATTCTTTTTTTTTTTTACAATCGGAGTACACTGAATTTTTGTCTTAATGCACTGTGAAGCGAGGGAGTGGCTCTCTCGGCCTATGAGGTCAGGGATGTGTGCTGTAGACGGCATCATGATTGGATGGTTTTTTGTATAGCAGGGATTAAAAAAAAAAACATACACATATATGAAATATATGTAGAATGCATATGAAGAACTTCACCAGAAACGCACGTCATATCTGAATACTGAAGGAGGAGGAAGAGACTAGGTCGATGAAGAGGATCAATCAATTGAGGTGAAGAGTTGAGATCAATTAGATTCTTCTCACCTGTCGTCTTGGTTTTGTAAACGGAGGGCGGGACGTTGGGGGTGGGGGGGGGTTCGGTGTCCAGGAGCAGATTGAAGAACTGGAACAAATTTCTAAATTCACTTTTCTATCGCAGCTGTGTCTTTTTCATGAGGTGACAACGCGCTGCTCATCCAATGGGCGGAGATTTAAATCCAACAGGAGTTTGAAGTGTGACGGAATGTGAAATGCCAAACAAATAAGGAGGGGGGTGCATTTGATTTATTGACCTAAACCCGCCTGGTGAGGGGAGGGGACTCTCCTCAGATTAAAAAACACACAAAAACAAAGAGACTTTCTGATTCTTTTTGAAAACCAATCCGACTCTAAATCCTCCACTGTGCTATCGAACGTGTCTCTGTGTTGGAGCGCCAGTGAGGGTTTATCTCCACAGCTTGGTAAGGAGGCTTCTTTACTCCCATCTAACACCATCCACACTCTCCTCACCCCTCCCTCACACCCGTCCTCAGTCCTCCAGTGCACTCCCATCCCGAAACACCCCCTCTCCTCCTACCACATCGCTCCATTGGGTGACTATATGTCTGGTGTTTTTTTTTTTACGATCAATGCATGTCTGCTGCTTGCCCCGAACAAACACCGCAGATTCCAGCCTCTCTCGTGGCTGCGGCTCGGAGATGCACCGGAAACGAGCGCACCCGCAGAGGAGGTCATAGTCGAGGCTGACGGGGCAACAAGTCAGTGTGTTGGATCTTAATGTTGTGGCGCTGAGGAGAAACAGTGTTGATTTGGAAAAACTTTGCTGCACAAACATGAAACATACACATATCGCGAGGGAATCTCTTTCCATCGATTGGGGTTTGACTTGATTCTAGTTTGATACTTTGTCGTAAAAGACGATGAGAAGGTGGCGTGCCGTTGTTCCACTGTTCCACCTGTACTGTGCTGTATTCATCTTCTTTGGTGTATTTTTAAGTCAGGGTCGGGCGGGAAGGCTTGATTTATCCATCATCATAATTTAATGTTTGGACTTTGGACTGTTGGTCAAACAAAATGAGCAATTTCTCGACGTTTCTGGGAACTTTCAAATTCATTATTCACTATTTTTCCATCAACTCTTTCAGGGATTCTACAAATATTCAGTTGTCAAAATTTTAAAAATAATAAATTGAAAGACCTTGCGTTAGCTCGGTCAGTTTTCCATGATTTTTTATGTTCTGTGGTGCAGATTATTTTGTTTATCGTCAAACTGACTTTGAACGCAGCACAGTACATCTACAATGGGAGAAACAGCGTCGTAGTTCCTGACACGGGTGCCAGTCGGTTTAATGGACACGGGACAGATTTACTTTTCATCTTCATCATTAATTAAACCCTTAGAAAGGTCTTCTTCTGTTTCGGTTTGTCTTTCACACAGCGGCCAACCTCTTTAGTCGTCTTTGTGTAGGTGATGGAGATAAAAATGTGATCATTACTGGAAGCAATACACGTAGTGGCATGTCGTCTCGTCCTGTCCTTTATCCTCTGTCTGCCGTACGAGCTTTTGGATTTACTTGTAGATATATTGAATAGGTTTTAAAACATTTTTTGATTTGTGGAACATGCTGCTATTTAACAATAATAACTAATGTACTAAAAATACAAGGTTAAAACATATCGAAAATCTGTCCTTTAGCTGGAGAGGCAGCGCGACTCTGGCTCTGTTATAAGCTTATTATAAGTTAATAATAGTGTAATTCTAACCTGAAGTTAAACCTGTGCCAAAATAGGTCTTTACAGAGTGAACCTGTAAATGTGTGGATTTAAATCACCTTAGATAAGAGGAGACATACTTTTATATTAAGATTAAAATGTGAAAAGTGCCAAATGAAGCATATTTATAATTTACGTAGGAAGGGAGTCGTCCCAGTGACAGTTTTTAAGAACTACGTAGACTAACGTACTAAAACGCCTCCGTGCAGCCGTTTGTTAGAACCCTCTCTGTTCCTGCCACAAGACGAGGGAACCACCGCGTCGGCCGAGCGTTAGCCAGTCCTGTGGGAGCTACCCTTCCCAGAATGCAACAGCACTATGACTCTGGGGCTAGACGAATCAAGATAGCGATAGGTTAGCATAATGATGCTAAAAAATGTGACTAGATAGCATTCTTAAATACAGCCTTTTATAGTTACGATGAAAATGTATTTTGTGGAAATAGATGTTATCTTTTTTGCACGTCTATATTGCATGATATCAGTAAAGTAAAGCGTGGACAAAAAAAAAAAGGCGGAAGAAACAAACAAAAAAAAAACAAGTGACTAAAAAAAAATTAGGCAGTGTGTGTCGTTCATTTTTTCGGAAACAGATCCTTGCATGCCGATAAGAGCATTTTGATATTGTTTTACACGCGTTCAAAGGTCGGATGTTTTTCCGATGCGATCACGTCGGTCCGCGGGCCACAGGTGAACAAGACGTTTGGGTTTTTTCGACGTCGCAACAGTGAACATTTTGTCGTTCGGCTATCGAACCTTCCTCAGAGGGAAACGAACAAAAAGACTCTCGAACAAAAAAAAAACCTAAGACTATTTTGCTACTTTGCCGAGGGAGCTTGTACTTGTGAAAAGTTTCTCACTTGCTACCGAACTTTGGGGGAAAAATAAATCAGGATTTAATTTGCAACAAAGACTGAGATTGTCCATGAATGTACTCACCTCTGCATAAGTTTGCATATCACTCCTCTGACCATTGACGTGCAGTAGAGGCTTCTGTGTGTTGTTGTGTGTTTTTGTACTCTAACATTACTAACCCTTCAACGCGCTGTGTCGATGCTCTCAGTAGAACGCTGTTGTCTGTCCTGTACACCCCCCCCCCCACCACCCCACCACCACCACCACCACCAGCTCGGGCCTGTCCTGTCACTGATATGCACCTTATTGACCTTAGATACAACCAGGAGCATCTCACAGAGATTCTCAACACCCCTCCCCTCATCCACAGCTCGCCCCCAAAAGGAAAAGAGTGTGTGCGGCCTCAGTCTCTCTCTGCACCCCTCCCTCCCTCCTCCACCACCACCACCACCAAATTTAGGACAGACTGTGTTGTCGCTCTCTTAATATGCAATCCAAGACTCTGATGTCGGGGAGAGAAACAACACCGGACGCTGCCAGTTTGCTTTTAAAGTGGCAGCGTTTGGAATCCTGATCACTTCAATTCGAGCGCCAAGAACAAAACAGAACCCCCTCGTTCTAATTACACAACCAGAAACCAGATGATTTCCCTGTGGTCATGTTGTGCGTCCTGACACGTGTCGTCATTGGTTAACGTCCCGCTCTCAAAAAACGAATTTCCGTGACGACTCCCAGCGACATGTTTGCACTAAACCCTCTTGCTGTCGCCGTGCGCGGCAGGCCGAGCTGAGGCGGGGGTCCGTGTGCGACACTGCTGTAGAAGTGTAGCTTTATCGTAGGTGTTTCTTCTGGATGTGCATGCTCCTCTCTCTCTCTCTCCCTCTCTCTCTCTCCCTCCCTCTCTCTCTCTGAGTTCGTCTGCTTCAGGCCAGCTCTGTGCTCGTTGGTGTCTGTCTGTAGTCGGCTAGTCATGTTTTTGATTTCTACGATTCTGACGCGTAGACGAATGCAAACGTTTAACTGCCACCTGCTCGCCAGGTGACCTCATTGCTTCTCAGTGGGTGTGCGGCTCCTCGACATTGTCCTCCGATGTTGTCTACCCCCCCCCACCACCACCACCACCACCACCACTACCACCCCCCCGCCCACCTCCACCAACTCAAACCCACTCTCACCCACACCCACCACTGACCCTCCCACCTCTTCAAACACCCTCAATGAGACACATTATGGGACCCCCACTTTCTCCACTTTTCCACCCCCCCCCCCCCCCACTCTCGGCCCAATCGAAGCACCAGCAACTGTAGACTGCATTTGTCATATCACTGTTTTTCTGTTCCTTCTTCTCGTTCTCTGTTGGTTTTTATTTTCCTGGTTTTGATTTGTACTGTATGCTCTGTCTAACCTAGACCAGTTTTAACAAAATGCCATTTCTGTGTGTAGCCTGTTTACCCCCTCACACACACACACACACACACACACACACACACACACTCTTCCATGCCCTCTTTTTTGCACTTTCACTGCCCACCTCTCCTTCTCGCCCAAACATACACACTTTCCTCCTCCGCCTCCCACAAGCCTCTTCTCTCGAGTGCCAAAATAGAACAGAGAGGAAAAACAAAAACACGAAAACACAACAAAAAAAAATACACAAAAAAAAAATAAGACAACAACAACAACTACCATTCCAAGCGTTTCTTTGAGTTGTTCTTGTGTGTCGGACATCCATCCTGGAAGCACCCATGAAGCCAGCATGCTCCGCCCTCATAACATGATGTCGCTCATGACGCCTCAACTGAACAGCACCTTGCCCCCCACCACCACCACCTCCTCCTCCTCCTCCTCCTCCTCCTCCTCCTCCTCCTCACCACCCCCCACAGAGCTAAACCCGACAAGGATTAACCCTCTGCAGGTTGGCTACCTACCTACTGTCCTGCCTCTCAACCTTAAAAAAAGCCCTACCGCTCATGCCAGCTGCTTTCCTAATTCTGTCATCTCTTCAGCCTGTGGGACTTCATTGATTGTGTGCCATAGTGTTGGGGGCACCTTTCACTCTCCTCACCTCCCCCTCTTTCTCCCGCCCCTCACCTTTTTCTCTCTCTTTACCCCCTCCTCCTCCTCCTCCTCCTCTCTCGCTCTCGCTCCATTTGATTTTTTCTCAATGGGAAAGATTCAAAAAAACTCCATTTTTCTAATGATGATTTTTTTTTTTGTCGTTTAACATCCCAACCACCGCACGCCGACACACGCACCGCCCCCGCGCGGTGGTGTGGGGAGTGTTTACGCACCGTCAGCTGCGCAGCCATCCTCTGTCCTCTTGAACTTTTTTGAACTTTCACCCCCTCATGAACTTTATTGACCTTCTTCCTCCTCCTATACCCCCCCTCTGTGTTCATCCAACTGTTTTGGACGATAACTCTCTCATTCCATCCCCAAAAAACCTCTCTGAGACTGTGCAATGCTCACTGATATGATTGGATTTTTTTTGTTTGTTTGTTTGTTGCTCATCATTGGGGACAATTCTCTGAGATATAAGTAAAAAACGAAAAATGAAAAAAAACAAAACAACAACAACAAAAAAAACCACGAAAGGAAGAAAAAACGTCCAAAAAAAGAAATGCAGACAAACAAAAAAGAAAAAAACACTAAACAACTGTTTCTCCACAATTTCATTTCTTTTCTCTCTCATTGTAAATATTTTTGTCAGATTTTTTGCTGAGCTGTAAAGAGAGAAGTGTTGAGCAGAAAGGGGCCGGCAGCATAAAGAGGAACTGGTGGACGCGCCAGACGACACTTTTCATCCTCCGTATCCGATAGTTAGGTCTTGCCTGTATAATCGGCTCTGCTAGTTCTACTGTGTTAACCTGTGCTGTTGTTATTAGTGTTGATTTACCTACTGTATTCGCTGTGTAGCTTCCATGTTGGCTAGCAAACTCTTTAGATAACTGTGCCCATCACATAATGATACTAACCTTGAGAAGTAGTCCGAGCCATTCTCAACGTAGAGGCTTGTTTTTGTACATTTGTTGATGTTTTCCTAACAGTGAGTCGTAGTGGCGCTAGTATCTTTTATCATCAAGCCGTAGTTATTGCAAATGCTTGGTCGTGTTAGAGACATATCATCGTGGAAAAAAACGGCTCGACTCGGCTCCTCCAGGCTGGAGAAGAAGAAAAAAAAACGCAGGGAGGCGGACACAGGCGCGAAATAAAAGTAAAAGAAAAAGGAAACTAAGCTCCTCCCGGGCGACAAAACGAGGAAGCTGAGCTGCTAACGTTTGTGCAATACAGTCCTAGTTTACATGAAATAGAACGATAGTTTAGGGATGATTAACCTCTGCAGGGGGCGCTCGACCATCCCGTCGCCTGCAGAACCAAACCTGTGCATATCTCCACATATCGCCTCGACATCAGAGACATGTTGAAAGTATTAAAAAGTGACTGCGTGAGATTCCGACGCCACCATTTCACCGCATCGCTCTGAGCTCCACCCTTGGTTTATGCTGCCTGCCCCATCGCCCTGAGAACACCACATGAGCTATTTATTTCTCAGACTATTATTATTATTATACTATTAATAAATAACAACGCAACGAGAAAAAAAGGGAACGACTGGAAAAAAGGTGAATTAATATTATTATTGTTTTGTTTTTATTTTTAGTATTTTAGTGGTTGCTTTTAACAACATTCATTAACTGACTTAAAGAGTATTCAATATTTAATGTAATTGTAGCATTGTGTTTGTAAAGAGAAAAAAAAACCTAGTGAGTTGTGTTTCTTGACTTGTGGATTACCAGTGAAGTGGGCAATCTAGTGCTAATATATATGAGGTCTTTTTTTAAGGATTCTTATTTTGCGACAGCAACAGCAGTCATTATAAATGTTCATTTTAGCATCACCTGTCTTCCGTTGTCTTATTCTTCACCTTCCACCACACTCTGCATCATCACAGTAACACATCGCAAGTCTGGGGGTGGGCAAGAGTGAGTGTGTGTGTGTGTGAGTCGAGGTGCATGTGGGAGCGAATGTGCGTTTGTCATTAATCTAATGTGTGTGTGTGTGGGTGTGTAAGTTAACAAACCTTTGTATTTGTGTGTGTCTATGCAAAAAAGGGTGAATGTCTGTGTGTCCTTGTGTCTGTTTCGCTAAGTTGTGTGTGTTGCATGTTTGTTTACCTGTGTGTGTGTGTGTGTTAGCGGGGTTCGGGGTGGGTGTTTTGTCCAGTGTCCACCAAAAGCTAAAACCTGTCAGGCTTCCATACTTCCCAATGGAACCTCCTGACGTTATAGCTGCAAACCCTCATCATGTGATCTGACTCAACTCGACTGTCCATAACCCCTTCAGTCACCTGACCAACCAAATCAACCAATCACTGTCCACCACTACCGCCTCCCCCCTGCGCCATCCTTTGCTGCACACCACGTCAGCCCCATGTGATGTTCTCCATCGATAACATACTACTGTCACAATCTACTGTTACATGCTCACAGGTCTGGGGATGAATACGCATCTAGAATGGACGTTCGGGTGCTCGAGCTTGAGGTGCGCTTGTTTTATAAACCCGTGGTGCTTTTCACCTTTGAGATTATAACGTTTTTTATATATACGAATAAAACAAAGCTCTAAAAACAAGAACACTTCAAGTTTATTCTTACTTTAAAAGGTCGGTTCACCCTGAAAATAGAGTTTGTCCAGATTCTAAAGTGCCTCCATTCTAAAAACAGTGGAGGTGAATTGAACGGAACATTAAATAAAACCTCAGCAGAAACATTCCCAGTCTGTTGCTGTGGGTAAACTCCAGACTCCACTGGGACTCCTGTTTTTTTGGAACTACTATATTTCGCCTGTAGCAAGTTGTTCCAATAAAACTTTAAAATACTTTGTGCACTAAGAATAAAATCCCATTTTTGGAGAATGATTAAACAAACATCCTCCACGTGTTGCAGTAAAACATTTTGTTAATTTGGATGAACTGACCCTTTAATCTTTAATCCACCTGAGACACTTTAGTTTCTTTTATTTGCAAACCATTTTAAATCCACTTATTTTTCCCTAGACCTGTTTATTACATTCTACTGTTCATACTAGTGTACGTGCTGCATCCTACCTTACCAGGTCAGAATCCACCTTAACCTGTTTCCATGCCAACCACCACGAGGAGCCAGTTGCACGGCAACCGGCTTCCGCCACAACAAACCAACCTACCAACCAACCAACCATCTTCCTCAGTTGCCCGAGGCCACGCCCACCTGACTTTGATCGTTCCATAGGAGAAGAAGTAGAGGAAGAGGGGGGAGGGGGGGGGGGATAGGGAGGAGGGAGGAAGGAGGGATGAAAGAGACGTAGTTGTGATTCTCAGGGTGTCTTATATAGATGTTCAGTCCAGTCTCTCACTGGTGTCCTGTCGCCCCCAAACTGAGCCCAAAGACGATCGTGTCCTTCCACCACAAATTCCTCGTACGATTGATTGACCACTGACCAATTCCTCTCGATCAGTTGATTGATAGTGTTGATTGACCAATTCTCTAGAGAGAGAGACGCTGCGCAGCCAGCCAGGTGAAGGGAGTGAGGCACTGTAACGATAATGTTTACAACCCAAATGAGACCAACAACGCTGTTGAAAGAATGTCTAGGACTTCAGAAAAAAAAAAAAAAAGAAAACAGAAAAGAACAAGAGAGACAAATCTCTGAAGAGTACTTATTTCTAAATGATGGAACTTTTCGCTTACTTTCTATATGTGACATGAGGTAATGTAATTTTTTTCAATCATTGCATGTGACTATTTTTGATTTGCAATGAAACTGTTAGAATGGATGGTACATTTGTGACGTCAGTGCAACGTTGAGACGCCGATGCTAGAAAAATCAAATGTCGGTGTCTTCTACCAGTGTTTTCATGTCGCCGTGAGGAGTGCTTATGGACCAATGAATGCTAAATGTGTGACCATACAAAGCTGTAAAGGTTTTGTTTATTTGTACATGGTTATGGGTAAAATAAACCATTGAAGCAAAGTAACATCTTTAGTCTTCAGGAGTAAAGCGCTCACACGTTTGTTTTAGATTCACTGTGGAGAGGTAAGTTGATCCGACGTGGCGCTTCCACTCTCGGTGTAGTCGGGTTGACACGTTAGAGAGGGGGAAGCGTTAAAGACGATCGGGGGTCTGATCCACTCACACATCAGCGTTTCCCCTGTGACAGGCATCACACTCAAGAAGGGGTGGGGTTCAACTCTGACATCTCCATCTACCCACAATCCTCCTGTGCACCAGAGTCATCCGATCAACCAACACCTGCACCCCTGCATCCACCATGATTCCACCAACCAGCCAAGCAGCTGCTGCGACCTCTGGCCAAACGGTCCCCGCCCTCTTCATGCCATCGGCTGAGCGGCGAGTGGCTTTTTGAGCTGTTGTCCCAAAGCTCCCTGGGAAATGGAGTCACAATTCACAGCATGGTCTGAACCAACCTCTTGTCACTCTCCTTCCCACACACCTTTCTCCATTCGCCACTAAAGAAGTTCCTCCGGCTTCCAGCGAGAAGGTCACTGTGTTCTGTGCTGGTGTTTTTGTTATTATAGTGTAAACGACAGCGTGAACTCCTGAAGAGTTCGATCAATAAGAACAAGCAGATACACCCATCAGGCAGCTAAAAGTCTCCTTAATAACAATGGGTTTTCTTTAAAGCTACATTTTCACAGTGTTTCAGTAAACTCAAGCAAACAACAGATTCACAAGGTTAAAAGTCAACAAATATTAACACTCAAACTGCAACGATCGTCTGTCGAAGGGAGAATTTAGATCAGATTCGTCCTTTTTCATTTCCTGGAGGCTGAAGCGCTGAACGAGGCAAAAATAATCCCATCGGTTGATTTAACACTTGACGTACGGAACAGTTTTCTGGCTCAGTAACAACAGACTGAAGCAGGTTGTCCATCAGCAGCCTCAGAGCCAGATGTGACTCATGTTAAGGTAAATGAAATCTGGGCGTGTTTCAGACGTACGCTGTTAAAACAACAAGTTCTCCCTTAAAGACACATTTTAAAATCCCAATAAAGAAACATGTTTCTAAGACCTGCACAGTTTAGAAGTTGTGAACAAATTCACGTCCGTTTAGTGAAGAAAGGTTTGTGTTTGGCACTAATGAAATTCATTAACGTCCAGGATGAACTTCAGTAAACAAACCCAGATCTTTAAAAAATGATCTCACAGCACAGAGCTCTGTCCGGAGTTCACCACGAAATATTACACAGCCGAGACAAATCACAATCAAATCTATTGGTTGGAAATAAACTAGAAGAATTCAATATGAATCTAAAATCTTTCAGATATAAACGTGTGAAGATGGATTTAAAAAACACTCTGAATGTTTCTGATCTCAAACGGTCGACTGCTCCACAGTTTCAGGCTCTGACATCAAACGTCCGGTTACCGTTAGTTACCAGCCCTGATCTGAGACCAGCAGATCAGACACATCCATGGTTAATACGGTTGTGATGCAGAAATCTGCAGTTTTACCATCATATTGTCCATCAGCCCAATTATACATTTGTAGGCAATAGTGTTATAAATGAATTCCCTTGTTATATGTGGGAATAACTGAGTCAATCAGATTATTTCTGACTCCAGAGCCGCTCGTCCTCCAAGAAGAAGCTTCTCTGTCGACTCCTTGTCTCAGTGCTTCGTTGTTTTGATTCATCTCTGAAAGGTTCAGACGCAGAAGAAAACTCTGCTGGACTTTGTCCCCCTGATCCGTACGCTGCCTCCAGATAACGGGCCCTGATTGGCTCCCGTGCTGTGATGGACGCTGCTGTGCTTTAGCTCAGCTCCCACAGCGGCTGTAGGTTGTGTCAGGCACAGAGACCTCTGAGGACGCAGGAGGTAAGTTTCTCTGAGTCAGACAGGTGAACTAAGAGCTAAGAGTCTGTAAAACACGTGCACGCTGTGTGTCAGAGAAGAGATGCGATCGGAGCTGAGGACACTGCCTCTGGATTTAAAAGCTCTTGAGAGGCAGAAACACGACAATGAACCGAGTCGAGGAAAACAAGAAAACCTTCAAACAGGAGCTGCAGCGACATTAGGAAAACATCTTTTATACATTCATTCATGTTGCTGCATTCAAATCTCGGCTAAAGCTCAGTGTTGCCTTTATCCGCTTCATGAGAAACATGTTATCAGCAGATTAACATCAAACTAAATTATTAATAGTTTTCTTTCATTAAAAGGGTCACGTGTATAATATTTATACATGTTTAGACATTAAAATGCAACTGGAGGCACAATAATCTGTAAATCCCCAGAACCGTGTTCCTCAAGGTGCCTCAGTTCCGTGTTGTCCTACTTTGGTGCCGACAGCTGAGGCTGAGCGGAGCCGCAGAGGAGCCTGTGTGACAGCTTCCATGATAAACTAGTGTTCCTGAACGCCTCCTGAACATATGGATCACAGACTCCTCTCAAAGTAGGCCGCTCAGACGGAGCTCATATCACCAATGGTTTCAGGGGAAGCATTAAAAAACAACAGGAAATGCAAAAAATCCAGATTTTAACCGAAACCACAAACATAACAAGACATTTGATTAAAGTTTAAATTCAATATTCTGGCCAGGAAACATCTCGGTGTAACTTTTAAACTCCTGTCGCTATTTTTCTCTGTCAGCGTTAACAAAGCACCTCGTTGGTTTCTCTCCCTCCTCATCTGTTCCTCTCACGTCGTTACATGTTGCCTGGTTCCTCTGACATCTAAGAATAGATTCCACCAGAGCCCGGAGGAGCCGAACACAGGAAACCCCGGCTGGTTCCTGGGAATAAGGTGGAAGCAGGCATGAAGATAAATTGGTTCAGTTTGCTTCCTGCGGAGAAACGATGCCTCCGTTGCACACGTGGCCTATTTTTCTTAGAACAAGTCGGGTTCTGAAACTGTGGCCTTGTTTCTGAGGATGAATGTGAGTTCTCATGGTGGCACCTTGTGTTAAATACGACAGGATCAGGTGTTTAAAGTCCCTGAACCACGTCCTGCACGTCACTCAGGAGAACTCATCAGATATCAGTCTAATAAACAGATCCACGAATTAGAAATCAACGGAAATGTTGAAAAACGTTCTTTCCCAGAATGTTAAAGAAAGTGAAAACACTCCTGGATCCACTCGCTGATTTGGAGCCAGACTTTAATGACTCCTTCGTTGGGTCATGTTAATCCACTCCACAACATGTTGAGGAAATTGTTTCAGTAGTTTTTGTGAAATCTTGAAACAAACAGACCAACAGACAGACCAGTCTCTCTATGAAACCACATTTAAAAACCTGCTAAACCACAGACAAACAAACACTGATGTAAACATGACCTCCTTTGTTGCCGTCCTATTTTTTTGTTATTCAAAAGTTATTTAAAAAGGTACACAACACAATGTGTGATCATGGGCAGAGGGCGAATAGAGTCTGCAGACGCAAAGAGCAACACAACACAAGAGTTGTGTTTCTACCATAGCAGTTTGCACACAGAAGGGAAACAGATTCAGGCTGTGGACACATGTCTCTGCTTCACATGTTGCACGGCGGTTCAGACACGTCTCAGTCCATGTTGGATTCTCCTCAGTGCAACATGTGAAACCTCAAACCTCCTCTGCTTCCTTGTGACTTCCTCTGAACACCGCACCTGAGGAGACAAACGAAGGAGACTTTACACGAGCCGAACGTTTACAACAGTATTTAACACCGGAAACTCCCGTTGACGTGATTTAAACCTGTAAAATAGTTAGAAGGATAAACTGTGACATTTCCCCACTTCCTGCATCGAGTCTTGAATTTAAGGCGTTTGCTTAAAAGATCTCCAGGCCTCTGTAACTTATTTCCTTCATGTTTTCTAAATGAACCCACGTTGCAGCTGTTCGTCTGAACCCTGACGGCTGCTATCACCATTTTAAATTTTAATCATCATTAAAACTGCACTTGATTATCGCACTTTGGGAAAAACTCGTGTTTTACCGTTAAAATGGTGACCGCCTTGTCTCCGGTACTAATTATATTTAACTGCAGTGTTAAAAAATAGGGATCCATCGTTATTCAGAGACGCAGGCAGACGCACGGGGACAATTTAAACCTGGAGAGCATCAGAGCAAATTATTTATGTTGAGGGAGCGTGAACTCTGGATGTGTCTCCGCTTCGCTCAGCGTCCCTGGAGAACCGTGAGGATTCAGAGGCCACTACAACATTAACAAGTGAAGTGTGAGCCCCCCCCCTCTAAACTGTTAACATTTATTAATAATCGTCATAAATTAGTCATGTAATGAGTCCCACAGAGCATTGATGGTTCCTGACGGAGGAGCGATAACACAACAGCCTCCGTCAGTGAGCGTGAGGCTCGTTTCGCTGCAGCCCCACTTTCTGCAGAGCAAAGACTTCATCAGTGCTTCCAGTTGGTCCTTCCAGTATTAATCCAGTAAATGAGACCATGTGGTTTCATGTAAATCAGTCCAGGCACCACAAGGTCGATGCCAGCAGCGTCCTCATCGGGATCATTTAGAGCAGAGGCTTCGTCATGAGGTCGCATCATTCAGGGCTTAAACCCCCAAAAACTAATCTAGCTACGAACACTTTTGGTCGTGGAAAAGCAGATAAAGTTCAGATCGAAGTTTGTCACGGAGCAGAATGTTTGTGAGTTTTTAGTTCTGATGCTCAAAAGAGATTTTCCAGGTTCATAGAAGCATGAAAAGTTGAAAACAATCGAGTCATCTTCTTGGATATTTCAAGACAAAAGATAAAACTCACAGATTTTCTAAGCTCAAGTCAAGGAGACACAATCTTTACTATACAATCTTTACCAAATCTTTACGTTTTAACACTATTAACCAGCTATAACTAACACGGTCACTATTATTAACTAACTACCATTAATTAAAGAGCGTGACCAATAAAATAGCAGGAAAGTAGAATCTGTAAAGACATGAAAGACTAGAAAATGTAAAGGAAGGTTCGAGGTTTGGAGGTTTGGAGAAAGTAGTCGAAGGAAGTTTAACTCTAAACAAATGCACTTGGAGGAAAAGGGGGAAATAAACCTTGGAGGGAACAACGAGGACATGAACTCCCTGCAGATCATTGTCTGTTTGAAAAGTAGAGAAGGGAGAATTAAAATCAACAGCAGAGGAAAACCAGAACTAGACAGCAAACGGTATCAGAGAGGAAGGAGGTGCAGATGATAGAAAAGGCACAAAGAACAAAGGAGGAATGAAGAGAGAGAAAGAGTTTAAAGGAGGAAGAGATACGATCCACATCCGGATGGTGAGAGTCAGGTGGAGGGAAAGAAAAAGACGAGAAGAGGTGAACCATCACGAACCAAAAGAGAAGTAAACTCACACAGAATAATAACCTGTGTGTGTGTTTTATTTATTATAGACGATAAATATGAAACCTCCCCAACAGAAGAAGCTCTTAGTTGTTTCGTTTCATATGTTTACATCATTTCTCTCTCTGTCCTAAAACTTTGATCCAATGACACAAAACAGAAGAAAAACCTGCATTTCCATTTGTCTTGTTGTTTGTCTTGTCAAACGAGAGCAGCTCAGGTTGTGAGTGTGATTTCCCCCACCAGAACATGGCGGACGACTGGGACCCATCAAAACCGTGGTTCTGCAGATCTGTGCTTTTAAAACTGTGAAAGGTTTTCCCTGAAGCTTTGAAATCCTGATATTTCACCTTTCAGACGAGTCCCCCCCCTCCTCCCCTCCTCCATCCCTCTCTTTCTAAATATTCCCCCCCCCCTCGTCTCTCTCCCTCTCCGACAGCTTGCTTTACATCCCGGTACGAGGGTGGTTGAGCTCTCGCCAGCGTAAACAGCAGATGTTAGGAAAGGAAAAGATACACAATCACTTCATCCTTGGCAATTTACACACAGAGTACAAGGCACTGAATCCACAGAGAGGAGGGATGTTCGCCTGAGGGGCTTCGTTCCAAAGGGCTTCACTTCAATTTGAAGGGGGGGAAAGAAATTAAACAACAAATGTGAAATGTGTAAGTAAAAACCTGCAGATGGAATTATCATTTATCAGTTTGTCTTATTACTGTGATTTGGAGATGAGACGACTCATTTCTAGGAACTGGACCAAAGAGACGGATTAGAGAGACGACTGAAAAACAGACGATTCAGAATCTGCTCACAAAATGTTTCTCTAGAAACGGTGAGGATTATTCAATTCACCTTAAAAACTTGTCAGAATAAATTCACGAGTGTCTTTTCT
Organism: Hippoglossus stenolepis; assembly: GCF_022539355.2. Lineage (NCBI taxonomy): Eukaryota > Metazoa > Chordata > Actinopteri > Pleuronectiformes > Pleuronectidae > Hippoglossus > Hippoglossus stenolepis. The sequence continues at coordinate 2,891,845 of NC_061486.1, read as the reverse complement.
TTCTCTTTCTGCAAAGACACGTGAGAACATATATCGATCACCAGCAAGCGTCAGTGGAGGCTGAAGTTTATTCAGCATCTTAGAATAAAAACCTTCAAGTGATACGAGGAAGATTCTTGATTCTTTCTCTTTTAAGATTGTTCGTCAAACTCCCTGAAAGTTTTATAAGGAATTTAATCATCAATTCTCTCAAATATTGCCTTTTGAAATTATATATATCATTTTCACTTAATGATAGTTTGAATTAAAGCAACTAAATTTGTGGTGAACAGAAAAGCTTGAATTCTAAATGGTTTTTAAAAAGGCACGTGTGTCTTTAGTGCACAGATTTTAACTGATTAGTTCAATTCTCCAAAGTTTTGTCATGAGCCAAAAGATTGTTTGTAAAAACCCGATTTAAATTCCCTTCGTGTCTTGAATCTAAAATAATCGGAATTTTACATTTACACATTTCCCTGCAGTGAAACCACAAAGTGTTCAACGGGACTCAGACATTAGATTTATCCTCATTAACAGAAGTGACTGAGCTGATTGCACTAATGAGATTAACTGTGTGTGTGTATTATAACACTGACATGTATAAATCTTTATTCCCACAGCATCTTTGAATCCTAATTGATTTTGTCGTCTGAGCTAAACTCTGAACAATGATTGTACTTTTTTATGCTGTTTCTTCTGCTGTGAAAATGTTTCTAACTCAAACTTACAGAAATAACCGTAACCCATAATGTTCCAAAAAGAAGACGATCAGATTAACTAGATATTTATTATGTGTAAGATATATACATAAATATATATATATCTCTATATACAAATCATAACTTCTATAAACTACACTGCAAAAGCTGTGATTTGAAAAGCACTGTAGCGTGTACAGTGATTTCTTTATCAATTTTATGGTACATGATATGTTCTGCAATCCTGCAGCTGTTGTTGCTTTGGTTTTTGTTCTACAGCCGATGCTTTAATAAACACATTTTCTACGGAACGAAAGAAGGAGCCTCTGCAGTGCTTCGTGTGAAACCAGAACATAAACACGTCCTGCTCCGCTCTGCCACAAACCACATAAAAATACAGTTTATCTACATCTTCTCTCCGACTCTTCTTTCAGTGCGTGAAGCACTTTTATCCGTTTCTACACGACTGCTCTCTGATGTTTTCAGGAAAGAAAAAGAAGCTCGTTGCTCTGAAGGTGCAGAGAAAATCTAATTATCACCAGATTCTGCAGCTCTGCAGAGTTTCAGCATTTGTTTTCAGTTGATTGTTTTGGATTCACGGTTCAAAACTTGACTGTTTTGGTTCCTTCGTCCAACAAGTTAGCAACCAAAGCCAATGAGCAACACAATGAGTTCAAGAGACAGATGTTTTCCTCAGGCTTTGGTAGAAATGATAAATTAGAGATGGAGAGGAAAGTTAGGAACTAAACGACAGTAGAGGTCACTTTTCTTTCCCCCTGGATAAAACCCAGAGCAGCAAACTGGACCAGAGGCCGGATCAGAACCTCCTCATTGTACCAACAGCTATGGTTAAGATTTAGGTTTGGTTAAGATTCAGGCAAATATCATAGTTTGGGTTAAACTAAGTTCTACCTCAGGTGAAGATGACCTCTCTTGTGCGTGGTTACAATAATAAACGTGCAGTGATGGTGTTTGAACGGTCGTGGTTGATTCCACATTCATCCACCCTGACGCTCCTGACGCTGTCGCTCTTTATCCTACGTCACTTGCTCCCATCATAACTGCTACAGCCACTAGAGGTCGCTTCCAAATAAGACGTAGAAATAATAATAATTTTTCACCTGAGGAAAGTTTTGAACTCTAACTGAAATCCAAACGATAATGTTGCTCCGTGTCTGCACGATGTGTAATTAAACCATTATTCGGTAACATATCAATTTAATGAGGCGTTAACACGTCAGTGATGTGTTTGCAGCTTGTTTCTGCTGCCCCCAAGTGGCCGAACAAAAATTAACCACAACTCCGAAATATGTTAAATGTTGGAACCGGATAAAAACCTTTCATCGGTTTAAATCAGATCTCATTAATGAGAAAAGACAGCAAATAAAGTTAAATTAAATTAAATAAAAACAAAGCAACTGAATTTGCCAACTAATCTGCATCGTACTGTCACATTTAGAGTCACGCAACAAATCAAACCAACAGAATACGACAGTAAAAATGAAGTGAAACTCATTAAAGTTGAAGGTCATTACACAAACCTGCAGTAGAATGAAATGATCCAGAAGAACATTAATGATCCTCCGCAGCTCATAAAGCACCATGTGATCATTTAGGATTTTTAATGCAATATAAATATCACTGCGTCCGTTTAGCAGAGGTTTGGTCAACACGCTCAACAACCCACACTTTCACACACACACACACAGGTTTTTGTTGAAGGTTGTTGTGAAGTCGACTGAATCCTCCTGAGCTGCAGAACAGGATGAACTCCGATTTAAACCCGAATATGAAATCGTGCTGTCGCTGAAGCAAAGTGCAAAATCCAGAGCTGCTGTGTGTGGGCCGACGGCCACAGATTAGCATAATGAGGATATACTGCTGCCGGCTGCTCTAACAAATCGTACACAGATACAAAATATCAACTGAGAGAGAGAGAGAGAGACAGTGTGTGTGTGCGTGTGTGTGTGTGTGTGTGTGTGTGTGTGTGTGTGTGTGTGTGTGTGTGTGTGTGTGTGTGTGTGTGTGTGTGTAGTAGTCACAGTATGTTCTGAAATGTTCATGTGTGAGTTATGGATTTTGAATAAATATACATTTTATTTTCCTATTATTTTAGGATGTCTCACAACACCAGTCAAAAGGTTAACTCAGATACATTTACATTTATTTGTCCCTTTTCAAAATGAACTGTTACCTTCATTGCTTCAGCATCTATTTAAGAGACGTGTGTATTTACCCATTTCGACGACTTATCCACAATAAGTTAAATAATAATAAAAATGCAGTAGTGGATTAAACAGATGTAAAGTAATGGGAGTTCTGTAGTTCAGCCACAATAAAATGCAGCAACACCAAAGACTAGTTTTCCAGTTTTATGTGGACGATTTGTTTATTAAAAGTCAGTTTTAGAGACTTAACGAAACCAAACGAATCCTCACCACTAATCTGAAGACTTGAGAATGAATCTTTCTTTAATCGTCTGTGAAAAAAACCAAGAAACTACGATTTGTTTCTGACGGAGAGTTTGTTCTGTGGGAAGCAGAGGAACCAGCTGCAGGAATCGGACGCAGTGGTTTTTAATCACAGCCTCTCAACACGTCCAGCTCTGCCCAGCGGGGCCGAGCGTCCACCTGTCTCCGAGACCCCAGAACATCACGCCACCTGTCGGGAGACATTAGACTTTAGACTTGTATGGAAGTCAGCCAGAGAACAGAGAGACCGCGGATCGGCCTCCTGAGCGCCTCAGGCTGCTTCACACCCCCGTCGCACTGCAACAAAAACACACACGAGCGAGATCCCGCTCTCAGAGTTACTATCTGTGTGTTTGTTGTTGTTGTTTTAACTGTTCAGCAGGTAAAGGAGATGTGATCATTCCTCCTTCACAGGGGATTCTCAGACAAGGATCACTGACGCTACACTGAGCTGTGTTCGGTTAAATAAAAAGGTTCAACACAAGGTGAGAAGTTAGTCAGAGCAGGAGGAGACGATGGTCTTTGTCTTTTCAATCCTTGTCCTTTGTCCTTCCATCTTCTTTCCTTACACCCTTTCTCTAGCGTTCTTTCACCATCTTCTCTTCCTCTCTTCTCTACTCTGCTCCTTTCCTTCCCTCCTTCTCTCCTCCCTTCACTTTAATAAAAGACAATAGAGGACGACAGCAGGAAGTGAATGAACATCAAGACAAAGTGGGATTCAAGACAGAATTAGTGGTTTGGTGAACTTGAACTAACCTTGATATCCTCTGCTGCGCTTTTAAGTTATTACAGTGCCGGGTCATTTAATAACTGAATGATAATCTGATCAGGCTAAGTGCTCGGGAATAAAGAGGATGAAATGAAGCTTTCTTTATTCCTCTGGGCCAGACAGAGCAGATTTAAAGGTTTCCATCTTTGATGCAACAAAGGGAAAGATTCTTTACTCATTTTAGGTTGAGGAATAAAAATGTATCCTCAAAAACAACAGGGATATTATGTAAAATGTTATAATAACATACAACTTAAATACTCTATAACTAAAATGTACCTCAACAGCTGGTTTGTGAAAGTCTCTCTTCGATAGTGGATAATTAAACTGCCTGAATGAAAATCTTTTAACAAACGCAAGTTGAACAACTTCTCATTTAAATGGCAAATACATCCTTGGGGGTTAGGGACGTTTCTAACATGGAGCCCCTTGTTGTGGGGGTCGGGGGTCAAGTGTGTGTACTTTGCTCTGTGAAAACGGAGGCCTGGAGCAGTTTTCTGGATGGACAGTTGAAATACAAAGAGACTATTTATGCAACGCACTCAGCATCGGCTAATCCCCCTTTACATAAATCAGCTTATAAAGCAGCAGACGTTCTGCTGAACCAGGAGAGGTTCAGTCGACATCTATCACTGGAATACGAGAGGAGAGCCTGCATCTCCTCTGGAAACAGATTCTGTTGTAAACCCCTTTTTATTCTAACACCATATTACACACAAACACGTTATAAAAGAGTTTCATGTTATCTGAATGGAGCAGAGACGAATTTGAAGGGAAGTGGAGGAAACACTATTCCTGCTATGACCCATTTCTGTTAGTTACATAATTTACAGTTCGCTGCCGTTTCTCTTTTCAGACTGTGAACGGTGAGTTTTTTTAAATAAATGTGTAAAAAACGGACGGAGGTCAGAGGACGTAGAGACTGTAAATCTGATTTATACAGCTTATCACCTTAAAAACCACAATAAGTATATGACATGAGCCAAGTGTAGACGTGTTTACTGTTAGTGTTTCCTGTAGAATTCAGTAGTCAGCAGTAAGCCCTTTGAAACAATACAAATAAAGTTTGATTGATTTAAGTCTTTGAGTCCTTTGCAACCTGGGATGTCACATTTACAGCTGTCAGACCAGATCAAAGCCAATGAACTCACATGGAAAGGGGAAACGTTTCTCAGCAGAATCAAACACTACGGCCTTTGAAGCCGGCCGGACCAGAATCTGCTCTCCTACAACTTCTCTTCTTTGTCACCGACGACTTGTCAGTAGACCAGCGATACACTGAGAAAACACACAACTCTATTACACAAGTTGGTTACAGTTGGAAGATCAACTGCTCAAGAAGAAGAAGTAAGTTTTTCCGAAGCAGAAAAAACTTACCTGAAGACATTTTTTCATCTCATGACTAAACTCCAGTCAGATCTGTGAATCAGATGAAGCAGCTCCTGTCTCTTTGTGTGTCTGAAGTCAGGATGGGACTGTGTTTTCAACCGTTGTGTGTATTTGTGTCTTTCAGTCACTTGATGACACAAATGCCGCTTGATGCTACTCAACACATCAGGTGCAGCATCAGGAAAAAGCTGTGGACCGTCCAACAAGTCCTCCAGGAGTCAAAGAGGGAGAACAAGAAGCTGGCTGCAGTAAACGCTGCTCTGAATAGGCAGCTGGCCGCGGAGAACAATTCTCTGAAGAATCAGTTCGTCGTCAGGCAACTCAGCTGGAATAGTGAAAGAAAGAAGGTGATGGAGAGGATGGACCATTCTGCCTCACAGCTGTGTCAGGCCAGAGAAGACATGGTCAACATGATCAAGTCTGTGGACACAGCCAGAGCTAGAGAGAATGAGCTGGAGCGGGAGCTCGGAGATATGAAGACGATGATGAAACTTACTGAGCTCTGATCTTGAGCTCCAGCAGCAGGAGAACCAGAGAGTGGAAAATGAGTGGAAGGTGATATTTGAAGCTCTGTGAGGAGAAGCTGAGGAGCAGCGTCCTGGATCAGGAGGCCAGCTTCCAGCAGAGGGAGGATCTGATGAACCAGATCAGGGAGACAGAGGAGAAGATGTCTGCTGAGCAGGAGGACTCCGTGGAAGAAGACCTGGTGTACAATCTAAATGATGAAACTAGACATTTATATGTTAAAAAAACCAAATATCTTTATATTATTCATACATAAAGTTATTGTTTGAACTGTACTATCCTCCATTTGGGGATAAAAATATCAACAGGATAATAATACCCGACAGGAACTTTAGTATCATGGTCTGTGAGATGAATTGTGCAGAATTCCACGTCCGACTCATGAAGCCACTGATCAGTGATGAAGCCAAATGAAATCCAGTGGTTCACACAGATGTTTATCAGAGTTCATACGACTGCTACGTGTCTGTTGTTGAATCATGATGCTCTTATACGGCTGCAGGGAGGTTAAAGCTCGACGCGTTAATCATGTTATTTTACTATGATTTCAAGATGATGAATCAAGCTGAGCTAAACGCAGGCCAGCGTGAAACAGGAAGATGTCCCATGTTTGAAATTTAAATGTGTCCAATCACAGGGGAAAATGGGCTTTTATGGTATCAGGTGCTGCTGTTTTAAGAAGGATTAAAAATATGTTGTTGATAATTAAAAATGTTCACAGACTAATAACAAACAGAAGAAAATGTTTTCGTCCTTCAATCTAATCCCTTTGTTTCCATAAACGCTGCTGCACCGGTGTCACCTCGGCTCCGATCTCAGAGCAGCACAGACTCAATGTCAATGTCTGCATCTGCTGCCGAGGTCAAGTGAAGGACGTCGTCCTTTGTCCCCACCTCCAACCGAGAGCGACCCTGCTCTCACACACACACACACACACGCGCTGAACACATGCACACACCAACACACTGCACAAAACCAGCCCTCTTAGTCGGCCTTCCCGGCTTTAATAAACCAAGTCGCACAGAAAAGGCTTTTGGAATATCGAGCAGTCCAAACAATGGGGGGAAATGGCATTGGGGTTTCCATGGCAACTGCTGCAAGCTGCTAAGAGGGCTGCTTTGAAAACATATGTCAGACTTGACTGGTGTGTTCACAGTGAGCCTAGCAACAGATTCTGTGTGCAGCCTATCACACTGTCTCGCACAGCGTTGGCTCGTCTAACATTTGACTTGTTGTGTGTCAGCGGGCAGACTCGGCCCAAGAGAGAACAGTAGTCCTAATTCTGATAGAGAGGAAGATGACCTGACTGTGAGATGTTTGTGTGGTCAAGTAATCCACTGGAAACGTCATGTTTTCATTCCAGCTCGTTCCTGTAAAGATTCTTAATGCAGCGAAATAAAAGAAACAAAACTGCCAATCCTGAAATCAACAAGAGCAAACGTGTGTCTCAGAGAAGCAAACATTCCAGACTCAGCGAGAACCGACGCAGTGACGAGCATCTCACTTCCCCTCAAGGCTGAGAACCCATCTCTCACCTGTCTCCTCCCCCTCTCTCTTTCATAACTGCAGCTGCAGAGTCACAGACTTCTCCGCTGCACCAGCACAGAGTCCTGATTCAACGAAGGTTCATCCATTCATTCGTCACATTTATTCACTGATTAATCATTTAAATCAAGGTTCAGGCCAAATGTTCACCTGTTTTCTGCCTGTGTTTTTCTGCCTTTTAAAAAAATAGGCCTGTGTGATCAAATTGTGATGTTTCATACGTGTGTTCATATGGAAAACAACTTTGTTTATATAGGCAAAAATCAAAAGCATTAAAAACCAGCCATAATAGCCGAGGACTCCAAAGGTGTACAGTGAACCAAGCAAATCTCTTTGTGTCCGTCTGAATTTAAAAGTTGCAGAAGGTTGATGTGAAGCTGTTAAACCTCTGGAGTGAAACACCGGAGCAGATGATTCTAAGTGTCTGACACCTCTGGCACCTCATCTCCTGCAAACTGTCGATATCAGTTTCCTTAAAGCAGCTGTAATCAATATGTCTTATATCACACGTCTGCTTGTCACAGGAGAGAGAAAGTTGTTTATAATAATAATAATAACCTGACTTTATTCATATAGAACTTTTCAAATCAATGTTAGTGCTTTAAAAGACCAAATTATAAAAGTAATTAAAACAGCACGTCGAGCGATCATTAATCCGAAACTACAAAATGTATAAATGAATGAAATAGATCAATGTAAGAATATTTAAAATAATCGAATAAATGTATAATCTTTTTCTCTCTGTCGCATGTTGATGAATTCCTGCAGAGGTGATGGGGGGGTTTGTAAGACGCAGGGAAGGAAGGAAGGAAGGAAGGAAGGAAGGAAGGAAGGAAGGAAGGAAGGAAGGAAGGAAGGAAGGAAGGAAGGAAGGAAGGAAGGAAGGAAGGAAATACATAAGATGAGACGGGAGAGAGGGGGAGACAAGGGAGGATTTGAAAAACAGAGGGAGGCTGATGGGGGGGGAGGAAGAGGAGGAGAGAAGATGCGTCATAGAAAAACATTAGTATGCAATCAAGTTGCTGGTGCGGTAAGGATCATCGTATCTGTCGACGGCTGCTGCTGCCTTTCAGATCTACACTGCAATGTCACACACACACACACACACACACACACACACACACACACACACACACACACACACACACACACACACACACACACACACACACACACACACACACACACACACAGCAGTACTTCTACTCCCTCCAATCTCTGGGACAAAATAGAGGGAAAGAATAGGAAAGAAAATATCGACTATTTCCATGTCAGTTTGCAGAAGAGCTTCATACATCCAGTTATTGATCCATGTCGCACTTTCAGCTTCAGCAGAGGGCTTATTAGAGTGTAACAACACACACACACACACACACACACACACACACACACACACACACACACACACACACACACACACACACACACACACACACACACACACAGTTTTGCACTGGCTTCCATTCAGTATGGACAGTTTAACCAAAACCTTTTCCCTAACCTTAACCATGAGTTAACAATTCACATCTAACCACTAACCTTAACCAGGAGCTCAGAAATTACCTTTAGTCTCATTCTCCTGAAGACGTGACAAAAACAAATATACACACATGGTAAAAATATCAGTATGTTCTCTGTATTCTCTTGAACATTTATTTAATTAGCAGAGAGGCAAGAGAGAGAGAGAACGCCTGCGTCAGAGATAAATGGAGGGATGGAGTTTGAATTGATTTTCAAAATGAAAACAACTCTATAATTATAGAAGAAAGAAAAAACTAACTAAACACACACTTTTCTTTCCTCTAACGTGGCCTCTGGCTCTGCAGGGGCACAAACACACACACACACACACACACACAAACACACACAGGAGAGTGAGTGTGTGTGTGTGTGTGTGGGGAGGGAATTTATTTGTTTGTTTGTTTTCCAACAGCGCTGGTAACAAACAGCCACTGCAGTATGTGTGTGTGTGTGTGTGTGTGTGTGTGTGTGTGTGTGTGTGTGTGTGTGTGTGTGTGTGTTGTTACTCAGGTAAAAGGTACACGTGAAGCGACAGTGAGCAGAGGAGCAAACTGAGGAAGCTTCAGCAGATTCAGTTTCTCTGCGGCAGAATTTAGGCTCGAGCCCTTTGTGATGTTTGTTCATCCAACAGCATGCCTGGATGTGTGTGTGTGTGTGTGTGTGTGTGTGTGTGTGTGTACTTCTGGTTGGGGGAGGTAAAGCGGGGGACTCCAAGACATTGATGAGCTGCACCCTCCTTCTCTCTCTCTCTCTTCTGCCCTCTCTCTATCTCTCTCTCTCCCTCTCCCCCTCCTCTCTACATCGCTGTAGTCCTTGGCAGGTCCACGTTTCCATGGCAACGCTCACATTGCCGCAGGCTGGCTGGAGCGAGGCGCGCTGGTTGAAAAGGAAAGCAGAGAGAGAGAGAGAGAGAGAGAGAGAGAGAGAGAGAGAGAGAGAGAGAGAGGGAGGGCAGGCGAGAATTGGTTCTCCAATTCATTACCCCCAAGAGCACCCCATCCCCTCCCCCCTCTCCATCCCCCATCCTCACCCCCAAATCTTATCGTTGGCAGCGGCTCGGCCGTGGAAAGGCCTCAGCTCTGCTCAGTAGTCTGAACACGTTGGATCCAAACTTCAGACTGCATTTATTATTCATCCTCCTCCTCCTCCTCCTCCTCCTCCTCCTCCTCCTCCTCCTCCTCCTCGGGAGACAGCACCGCAGCCTAACGCCCAGCAAACACACACACACACACACACACACACACACACACACACACACACACACACACACACACACACACACACACACACACACACACACACACACACACACACACAGGACAGCAGCATATTGCATCATTCTATCTCCTCTGGATGGTATAATGCATTACAGTGGAGACGCAGGCAGGTGTAAGATTACTGTCTGGAGATGGAGGGTCCAGCGGGCGAGAGGAACTCGCTGCCTCAGCTCACACTTTAGCCCCGTGACCTTCCAGCTGACTGTTGACGACAGGTGACGACGATGTGGTAAAATCTTGTTCCTGACTACAACAATCAGAAAGTACCTTCGTATGACGATGAATAAAAACAATAAGACAATAAACGTACTCCACCAAGGCCATCGCAACCACACAGATTCTTTGAAAGGAATAATTTGTTAATAACTAGACTTTATATCCTCGTGCAATCCTCTTTCCCCCAAGTAGAATTTCAGAGAGTGAGAATGTGAGAATACAGAAGGTAAAAGTTCGGAAACTTCACAGTGAGCGAGTGGACGCGTCTCAGGATGATGAAGAGGAGCCGAACACGTAGAAGACGCCAACTTGGAAATACGACAAGATTCCAGAGATTATCCTCACGTAACAACACACAAAGGACTTCCTCTGGTCACAAACTCTGAAGATAAATCCAGGGTGAAATATGGGATGTATGAGCTTTACTGTTTTTATGAGTATATGCACAGTGATTTGAACTGTGCTGTTTGTTGTGTGATGCGGTGGCTTGAAGTACAACTTCACTTAAAACTGCACAAAAGTTACTCATTTTGCTGCATTGTCTCTCAAAGTAATTCAAGAAATACTGACAGTAAAACCAAAAGGTATTTTCTGCTCGGGTTTCTTGCTGAATTAATTATTCCTGATGTTTTTAATCAAACACAAGGACTGAATTTCAGTTTCATAATAGAAACAGAAAGCACTCAGCCCTCCTCCTCCTCCTCCATTAAAGCCCGGCTGCTCCTCATCGCTCCGGCAGCTGCAGCTCCTTCACTCAAATGTCGCTCTGTGCTCCTCCAACACGAACCTGCCTCGCTGCCGGAGCCATGTTCTGACCTCTCGACCTCCGAGCTGCGGTGCTGAGCTGTGACAGTGCTGCATTCAAGTGGACTAACGCACTCCGCTGAGGGAGGTTGCTAAGGAACTGTTTGACTGAACAGGTCTGGAGCTGAATCCCACCTGGAACCCAACTTCCTCCGGCTGCACTGTTTTTCTTTATCTATTTGCTAAACCTCTCTATTTTAAAAAGGTATTGTTATTGTATGGGGTTCATTTTATTGACACAAAACTGACACTGAAGAATATCTATGACGAAATATCCATACATTGCTATCGATGAAGAGGAGGAGAGCAAGAGTTTCTTTGATGAATCAAGTAGATGTTGCTCATCGTGTTTCCTGTCTGGACAACATCCTCTTCCCAGTCGGGCATCTATGATCAACACTATCGCCGCAGCCTGCAGCCACAGTGGCTTCTGTGTAGCCCACGATTAAATGTCACGTTCACATGATGCCTGAAGAAACAGCTTTTGCACAACACTCCTGATTGTTGTTCGTGTGGTGCGCTGCGATGACCTTTACTGCAGTCCGCCACCAGGGGGGGATCAAGACACTTTGAATTCACTATCAAAGCAGCCATGTTGCCCAATAGACGGCCTTTAGTTGTGTCTGAGTTCAGCAGCCGTATCCTTCGGAGGCGCCGCTCTTACATTGGGCAAACCGAAATGAGACGGTCAGATCTTCGTGTTAGGTCACCGGCTTGTCCCGCCCTTACAGCCGTTACCTAGCAACAACCCTACAGACGAAAACGCTCTTCGTATTTTGGCCTAAATTCAGTTGGCTGGTGTAAAACCGAGCAGCCACCACGACTGGCTGAGAGGTGTCAGGTGTGTTCAGTAAACTAACAGGTCAGTGTAAAGGCTCGAGTGAATGAAAAATTAAGCGAAAGTGTAAGACACAGAATTCACAAGTGTAAAGTTATAAATGCAGAGAGAGCGGTTTGACTCATTTGTTTAAACTTCTAACCTCAAGCTCAGGCAGCCCACACACACACCACACACACACACACACACACACACACACACACACACACACACACACACACATAAATACACAGGCATATGCTCTCATGCACTCAAGCCTGCAGACTGTGGCCCTGAAGCACAGACGCTCACACACATTCAACATACCTGTGAGGATACACAGAAATCTGACTCACTGGGAAACGCTCCATCCAACATCTGACATCTGTGGTTTAATGGCTGCCTGTTAAACCCACAGAACGACACGTCATGATGCTGAGGCAAGTCCAAACCTATCAGGAGAAAACTATTTTGAAATTGTCTTACAGTTGTTTTTTTGTGTCTCTTGCAGGGGTTTGGGTGATTGCGGGTCTCGTTGACCCTTTGCAGGGAGTGAGGCTGGTAAATAAAGAGGTGGATGCAGAAGTGAGGATGGATCAATAAAAGCCTAACAGCATGTGCAGAGGGGTTATTACAGATGGTGAGAGTGTGATAGCGCCAGAGGGGCCCGAGCTCATTAGGAAGCAGGACCATACTCCAGTGCAGAGCAGGGAGAGAGGAGCAGTGAAGGGAGGAGGACGCAGAGCCTGCACTGAGATTTTTCACCTGAGTGAAACTGAGATGTGAAGATTCGCTGCCGTTTGGAAAATGGAAAAAAATAAAAAATCTGAATCCTTTCTTTGTGTGTTTTTACGACAGCAGCAGATCTGTGTCACATTAGTGAAAAGGTATGGTAGCATGCAAATAATGAGCTGAGGGGGTTCAGAGGCTGCAGCTCCACACAGGAAACAAACCGGACTGTGGCGCCATCTACCGGTCAGACCTGTCACTTCCTCTGTGGCGTTACAGATGTGGCTACACCGACACAGGTTTGCCTTTGCATGGTCTGACTTTGGGCAGTTTTACATTCACATATGTCATTGTCAATTGTATCAATCATTCAATCAAATTCTATTTGTATAGCCCATATTCACAAATTAGAATTTGTCTCATAGGGTTTAACAAGGTGTGACATCCTCTTCACTTAACCTTCAGCAAGAGTGAGGAAAAACTACAAATAAAAGAGTCATGAGAGGAATCCCAGAAGTGCAATAGACAAAATAACATTTACAACATTCATGATAAAAGACTGTGTAACATACATGTAGAGGTGCATCAGTGTTTGAAGTATTTATACAAAAAGAAAATGCTGGTAGAATGTGTGAGTAGGCATATTGTGTGTCTGAGTAATCTGGTTGTGATCATAATCCACAATCAGATGCCTCCACCATCAAGATTCAAGATCTACGAGACAAGTGCAGTGGTCAAGGTTACTCGTAATTTATAACTGTGAAAAGAGAATTTAGTGAATCCTCAGTGAATTATGTTCTGGGAAATCATCCAAACCTCATATGTTACAAGTTATATTTGTGCCACATCCATGCTATGGATCAAATACAGGGCTTTCCCATGTGTTGCTCTTTCTCTGCCGACCAATCACATTACAATATTTTGTGCAAAGCTGCAGTTTTCTTAAAACATGACTTTCAGTGAGCTGAGAGCTTTTAGCCATGACGGGTTCCTGCTTAGTTTGAGTCATGTAAAAGAAATTTAAAAGAACAGTGGTGGGATGTAGATAAGTGCTTTTACTTTGTTACTGTACTTAAGTACTTGGTCATGTGTCTGTACTTTGCTTAAGTAGATTCATTTTCAGGTACTTTTCACTTTTACTCCAAAGCATATATCAGCAAATATCTGTACTTTACATATCTTAAAATGTGTTTTCTTACATGTTCAGTTTATTATTTATAAAAGTAATCAATAACGAGTGGAATTGGTGCACGATCCAATCAGAGCGGGTAAAATTAGACTCTGCCTCCTTTAATGAGAACAAACTCCACCATGCATTAGGTAAATCCACTCAGCAAGTACTTTTACTTTAAGTCCAGTTAGAAGTAAAAGTATTTGCATGATACTTTAGTACTTCACACAGCAAAATGCTCCAGTACTTCCACCTCCACCAGTGAAAAGGAAATTTAGACGTCGCTGCTCAGTGAGAAACCTTCATCCATCAAGACTTTAATGCAGCAGTAGAGAGACAGAGCCTTGTGTAACGTGTATTGTGAAATAATTTTGGTGAACTCTCTAGTTTATCTAACACAAATCTTTTATTCTTCTGATGAGACAGCTGCTTCTGATATGTTGTTTTCCGGATTAGTAGAAAACTACAGTCCTGTAAATAAGACAGTTGTTTCCTGCAGTTGCACAACATAAAAGCCACAGAGTTACAACACAAGTACAAGAGTCATTCCGTCTGGATGGAGTCAGTGTGTTAACAAGGCATGAGAGGAACATGTTGTGCTGCAGTCCAACACTGGCAGGAGCCGATTGCACGACAAAGAAAAACACCACCACCGTTTTTTTTCTTTCAATTCATTTAATCACGTTTGGAGTTTGTTCTCCAACATGTGTTTCCCTGCACACACGTAATTCCTGCAGTGCATGTGACTCAGCTCCAGCTACTAACAGCCTTACGTGACACTGAACCATTATTCTGCCATTGTAACCGCTCTGGTTTTTCTGAGTCAGCAGCCAAACTGGTGACGTTACTTCCCCCAGTAACGTAAATATGTACACAAACACAGAAACACTGTCCCACACAATCGGCCACGACTTGACAGACGCTGGTGGAAAACACAGAAATTCCTCCTGTACGTTCTCATTACCCGTCACTCGTAGTCGCCTGCAGCTGCACACAGGCTCTGTGTGTCATACTGAGCTCAGGATTATAAGAACATTGGATTTGACGATGCTGGAACGAACCCACTTTATAATTTGTGTCCGAATTTAACTGATTCAAGATGTATTTTCTCCTTTTTTCCCAAACTACAATGCCCTGCTTTATATAATCTCTCAACTATCAATAGCATGGATTGAATTAAGCTTCTTTCAGACCTGCACTGAACTCCACACATTCTCCGGAGGGGCTGTATGTGACAACAAAAATGTCCGTGTGAGAGGCTCCGGACATTCTCCAGAGTTTCTCCTGCCAGGCCCCTAATAAAAACTTTGGACAATGTTTGAGGGAGCTGACGTGAGAACATGGCAGGAGAAGCTCCGGAGGATTTACCGCGAGCGAGTAGGCGTGTTGATGGCGTTTCTAACACGCAAGAAACGCAAAACTCTCAGGATGAAACGTGGAGCGTCGCGCACCAAGTGAAGATGTCAGAGCTTTCGGTGATAAGAGCGGACGCTGGTGTCGATGTGCTGTAAACGACAACACGTGATCTCCACAGCAGCATTTAAACGTCCCGCCTCCGCCTGCTGCACCAACTCTCACCTGAACGCCCCAGAGATTTCTGTGTGGAGAAGCTGAGTGGAGAATCTCATGCTGCGTGGTTAATGTGTGAAAGAAAACGCCAGAGAAAGTCTGGAGCCAGAGGTGCGGACATCCTCCAGAGCTCGTGCCTGAAAACAACTTCAGAAGGAAATGGACTCCCAGGCGATTTTAGAAAGTCAAAACTAAACAAAACTTAAAGACAACAACAGACTAGTCGTCATCAGTTTTGCTTTTCTTCTTCTTTTTCTTCTTCTTTACCAATCCTTCCCCTTCATCACCATACGAAGTGTCCATTGGTTCACATTTCACCGTTACCTCTTCAGCCTTTACCTCCACACTGGGCTCCACTCCCTCTTCCACCTCCTCTCGCTCCCTGTCCTTCTTTTTCTTCTTCTTCTTCCTCTTCTCCTCTGGGAGCTCTGTCATCACTTCATCCTTAATTTCAGCTTCAAGTTCCACTTTCACCAACTCCTCCGACTCCTCTCGCTCCAACTTTATCTGCTTTTCTTTCTTTTTCTTCTTCTTCTTCCTCCTCCCCTCACCCTCTTCCTCATTTCCTGCTTCCTCTATGTATCGTTTGACTACCAGGGGCCGGAGAGTTGTAGACGAGGGCCCGAAGGCGGCTCCGTCCGTCTCGTTCTCTGCCACACAGGTCAGCGTGGGAGTCCTACTGCCAAAGGGTTGGAATCGCTGTTTCAGCCCCGGTGGTATGGAGGGTGCAGGAGCGGCGGGGATGACCTGAGGAGCCCAGTTAGCGCTGGTGTTTCCGTAGCTCTCACACACATTTATCAAGCCTGAAAAAGCAGGAGCGAAAGCAACGCCATCCGACGACTGCTTGTCTGTGGTGAGCAAGTGGAGCTCTGAGGTGCCGTGGGACGACGCCAGGATGCTGTAGATCTTCTGGCCGCTGGCAGTCGTGGCTCCGCCTGCAGCTGTGGGAACCTTCACGGTCTCCAGGCCTGAGAGAGGAACCTTGATGCCACTGAAACTGGACGGAGGGAGGAGACAAGTGGTTAGGGACCATTCAAACAATGTGGGCGAAGTTCACTTGATTTAGTCGAGCTACTGTTGAATTTAGGGAAATATACTTCAAAGGTTTGACAGTGCGAGAGAAACAGAGACATGTTTACAGGGTGAAGACTGTGCCCACCATTCTGGATCGAAGTTGGCCGGAGCTTTAATGAGCCATAACTCGTTCTTGTTGTTGCTCAGACTCTCAGTCCGTGTGCTGCTGCAGGGGGCGTGGCAGAAAGACACAAAGTCAGCAGGACACTGGTACCTGGTCTTCTTCTTCTTCTCTGTGGAGCCAAAGAGCATGACTTCATCAAGAGAAAACACACAGGACAATAACAAGGACTAGACATTAATAAGATTTAACTTTCTGGCTTATACCAATATAACAAAGCAATGTTAATAATTCATGTAATATAAGTGTCATCTAGAGCAAAATAACTAAATGTCTGGTTAGGAATTAACGATGTGGCCAAAATTATATCAAGATAGAAATGTTCATATCAGTCAATTGAAGTGAACTGAGTGACGGTTATAGTTTTAAAACTCTTCTTCATGAGAGAAAGATGAATACTTGAGAAACATCAAAACATTTTGTGTGATGTATTTTCTGTTTTTAAGTCTGTGAAGCACTTTGCAAGGTGCTATACAAAAATAAATGTGTTTAATATTGTAAGAAAAGTAAGAAACGAGTAAAAGTACAACATAAACACAAAGAACTGCAAAAATATGGACAATGTAATTAAACTATATCGAGAGGGTAACAATAGAAGTGTAAAAGTGACGTAATGTTTATTGTTACTTAACTACAACGTGAAACTAAACCAACTAGCAGTGATGAGTAGCATCTCTGCGAACCAGCAGCAGCTCGACGTGTGACCTCACCTTGTGGTTTGTGTTGTGTTCCTGCAGCTCGAGGCTCCTCTTCCTCTTCACTGGATGAAGATGAAACGACTTTGGGCATTTTATGAACTTGTTTTAAGGCAAACGAGCCTCAAGCCGCTGAAGTGAAGCAGCTTCCTGGCTGCGGACTCGTGGCTGCCGGGGGGAGACGCACATGTGTTGACACGGGATGAACTCCGAACTCGTAAGTACGTCACTTCCGTGCTGGGGTTGGTGGTTGTAGTTCCGCGGCTTTGATCCAAGAATCTGTTTGTGCTTTGAAGATGACGCGAGGGACACTACAACTCCCGTGATGCACCTCGCCCGGGGTTACGTAACGTCGCAGCGTCGGTGGGAGCAGCGGTGACAGCAGCGGATCGGGGCCGAAGATAAACAAAACAAAACGGACGAAAAAGAGCGAAAACCACGCGGAGGTCTGCGTCGATTTCTCCTCCGCGTCATGCGTAACGTTGTTCTGACGCGTTTCCACTTCCGCTAACGCAGCAACGCGAGGGCGCGCACCTGTGAGGCCAAAGAGGGTCACCGAGCTAACGTGTGCTAGCTTAGCAGGGGCTAGCCACCTGGAGCAGCCATGTCGTCCCCCTCGTCCTCCTCCAGGCGCCAGTGGTGCTACCTGTGCGACCTGCCCAAGATGCCCTGGACCGTGGTGTGGGACTTCAGCGAGGTGGTGTGCCGCGGCTGCGTCAACTACGAGGGGGCGAACCAGATCGAGTTCCTCATCGCGAGCGCCCGGCAGCTGAAGCGCAGCCACGGGATGCAGGACGGCAGCGTCCGGTCACCGGGTCCCTCGCCCAACAAGCACGGGTCCACCGGGCGGGCGGAGGCGGCGGGAGACGGAGGCAGGCCCCACGCGGACCGCTTCGACCGGGGGGGCAGAGGAGAGGGCGCCGGGGCGGCTGTTCGCGTGCCGCCCAACGGGCTGCACCGCGACGGGCAGCCGCCTCCGGAGCTGAACCGCCAGAGCCCCAGCGGCAGCCGGAGACCCATGCTGGGAGCTGCCATCCCTCCCAGTCTGGTGACGAGCATCGCAGGGATCCCCCACGGGCTGCTCGCGGGCATGCCGACGGGGCTCACCGCCAGGACAGCCCCCATGAGCAGCACCATGATCTTCCCCGCCCCGGTGCTGGCCGAGATGAGCCGCAGGCAGCTGGGCATAGGGATGGGGATCGCCCCCTTTATCACCCCGGAGCTGGAGCGGGAGCTCAGCTCGTCCCAGAATCAGCCCAAGACCCAGACCCAGGTCCACACTGTGGCCGGCAGCAGCAAAAGCACAGGCCTCCCCTCCTCGTCCTCCTCCATGGCGGGAGGTGTGAGCCAGACGAGCCCCAAGCCGGCCTCGTCTCCAGCCAGGCAGCCGCGCCCCCTCACCTCCAGGTCCGGGGGGGAGCTCCTGGGCTCCAGCTCCTCAGCAGAGGCGGCCACCACAGCTGCGGCGTTACCCCACAGTGGAGCCTCCGAGCTGGGATCAGCGTCCACCAGCAACACCCTTTCTACAGGAAACACTCTGTCCTGCACCTTGTGTCACGAGCGGCTGGAGGACACACACTTTGTCCAGTGTCCATCAGTGCCAGGCCACAGGTTTGTGCAGACTCTGGTCGTTATTGTTAGACTTAAACAAATACTTGGTTATCACTAAAATAACAATTTGTTTGTGTCTCTCTGAAAGTTGTAATACCTTGTTTCTTTTCGACCTCTACCACATGTAGGTTCTGCTTCCCGTGCACCAGGGTGTACATCCAGAGCCGGAGGGGAGATGGGGAGGTGTACTGCCCCAGTGGAGAGCGCTGTCCGTTGGATAACTCTCCCAACAGCCCCCCTTGGGCCTTCATGCAGGGAGAGGTCTCCACGATACTGGGCACTGGTGGAGCAGGACCTGCAGCAGCTCCTGCACCCGGAGCCGGGTCAGGGCCCGGACCTGCAGCTGCCAATACGTCCGGGGCAGGGAGTGGAGGCGGATCTGGGAATGGAGACATCTCTGTTAAGAAAGAGAGAGAGACGTGATGGTGATTTCCATGGAAACCAAGACCCAACACAGCAACAGGCAGGTCCGCAGACATCTGACCGCTCATCTGAAGCCTGGCGGCATTTTACGAGAACGCTCCTTAGTTTACTTTTTTAGTTTTGATGTAGTTTGCAGAGTTAAATCTCTGACAGCAGCGAGGCCAGTTATCAAATCACCAAAGTTTTATCCTCCAGGTTCTACAGGATTTTGGAATAACGAATTTAATCATAGCTAGAAATGATCAATCAGGCTGCAAAGATGTTGTTTAAAAACATATTTATAAGGAGCCATCACAGTGTCATTACTGTGTCTGTTTCTCT
Organism: Hippoglossus stenolepis; assembly: GCF_022539355.2. NCBI lineage: Eukaryota > Metazoa > Chordata > Actinopteri > Pleuronectiformes > Pleuronectidae > Hippoglossus > Hippoglossus stenolepis. Next base: position 2,872,120 of record NC_061486.1, on the reverse strand, counting down.
GAGAGTGATGTGTAATTAAATACCATGTCTTTGTTTCTTTTTGTCACCTCAGAGTCGTATCCCACACCACAAGGAGAAGTCTGACCCGGACCTCAGACATCCAGAGGAGTAAACACAGCGACTCACAGTAAAACTCCACTACACAGGTCTTAACTCCACCTACTCACACCCCCCACTGGTTCAGACTGAAGTTGCAAAGGCTGCCTTCACAAATTGACATTACTGCTTTTTATTATTTTTTTATTTTCTAAACAAAGGTCGACTTTGCCAACTTCTAATGTAAATTCTGATATAATGAGAATGTGAAATCAAATTGAATTTATCACATCAATTGTCTCAGTGCATCCTTGACATCCTGAGCTTCCCCCCTCTGGAAAAACAATCTCAAGTCAAATCTTTATTCCAGAAAACAGCAGAGATCTTTATCGAGACAGTGAATGTGTAACTGAGTATATCTGTTAAAAAGGCCATTCATCATCATCACCATGTACGGCTGGAATCACATATTCTGGACCAATCAACAACTGAACAGTGGCTACTTCTGTAGAGTTCACAGTAGCTGGTTCAAACAGGTGATTGACTTCAGCAGCTTTCAGCAAGATGTCTCCCTTTTCTACAAAAAAAAAAAAGAAAATCTTCAAGATGCACTTTAAGAAGCAAACATCAACGAGACTACAACACAGCTGATGTCTCAATTTGTCTTTCTATGGCCACACATTCATTAATCTGTACTGGTTTTCACATATGAACTCCAGACATTGTCCGATTTTCACGACTGCAGCACACAACTGGAAACTGTTTGTGTGAGACGCGTTCACGTGTTGAAATTATTCGTTGGCGTTCAGGAGGCAGGATGTTAATGTCATGAATGTGTCTGCTCGCCCGCTGTGATTCCTTTTAGACAATCCCCTGCTCTATTCACACATCGACTCGATCAGACATTAGATTTTATGTTCTGTGACCTTTGCTGTCATGCATACACCTCCTCCAGGTAATGTCTAGAAAGGTTCAGGGCGTTCGTGCATGTGTCAAAGCAGCCCTGAGCTGGTATTGGTTTTGTTTGCCCACGGTAGCTAGCTCTAACTGCGTACTGTAGCTTGTTGGTGATATTTTCTGTTTCATATAACCTTTCCCCAGACTCACACTAAGTAGCCATTGTCCAGTGTTAGTTGTTAACGGTTCATTCAATATTGTGTTTGCACGAGAAAGCACAAAATCAGTTCCAACACAAACATTAAAAATGCAGTAGCCACGGTTGTTGTGTATCTTTTCCCTCGTTGATGAACAAACTGACTCCGACTGTTCGGAACAAGTCAGAAATGATCTGTCTCAGACAAAAAGACATTTTTTTAAAAAAACATTTGAGCTTAACTGACAAGAAATTGACAGCAGCGACCACAGCGTGTATCTGAAACGCAGATGAGACTGTTTTATGACTGAATCCATGTCCTGGTGTACAATCATTTTTTCTTTTTTCAAACTAATTGAACAAAAAATACTCCACTAAAACATGACCTGCTCGTGCAAACCCACTCGAGCTGGGGACAGGAAAAGCCAGTTTGTCTTTGCGGTTGCTTTTCGTCCACTTTACGTGAAGCTGACTTTGACCCGGAGAGACGAGAATGTTTGCTGAGCAGAAACAAGCGGTTTGTCTGTTGGAGCATCGAGCAGCGACAGAATCTCTGTGTTTGACTGTATTTCATTCAACGTTGCTTTCATATAAGATGCAGCCCGGCCTCCGCTTTACCCCGAATGTATATGAAGATATCTATTGATAGACCTAGGACTATATTTTTTACTAGAATATTAAATGTTCTATACTGTATAGACCTATAATAGTATGTATGTGCAATCCTTAGTCATAGTATATGCAACAGTTTGGAAATGTAATTAAAAAACGACTGCGTATCATTTCTTAAACCCTTTGTTTTTTAAAGGGAGAACCCACCTAAAAAGATTTAATATCAGTTTCTCTCAAACAAGAAAAACTTCTATTGAATCAATATTCATAAGAACATTTTAAGTTTTAATCTTAAACAAAGTTTGTTTAGTCTGCTTTCCTTTCATACTCAATAATTACAGATGTTCCAATACTATTTTTCCTTTCCTGATACCGATTCTGATACCTCAAAATATATATATATAAAATGTACTTTAAAAGCTGTATGATACTAACCAAGAACTGAAAAAGCACACAGATGAGTAAATATAGGATTACTTACGATTACTTGCTTTGAATATCTGGTAAAGTGCACTTCCAGCGTGGAATATTTCCTAATTGTTGACATATTATCTCGCTCCACTACATCACTGGAAATCACTTTTTCTCGCAGCTCAAAAACATTTCAGCAGTAACAGTACGTCGCAGCTGCTGTTCTGGAGCCACCAAGAGATAATATTACGAGAAAAAGTCATAATTTCATGAGAATTAAGTCGTAATTTTACATGATCAGAGGCACTTCTGATGCTGGTATTGGGAACATCTCTATCAGTAATATCAATGACCACAGACGTACTTCTAATCCTGTTTGTCACATTAAAACAGACACATTACACATTAAGAGATTTAATTTCCTAAATTGAACAATCCAACATATCAATCTCCACAGATTAGCATGGATTAGTTTTTTGGTGGTTTCTCTCTTTATGTGCCGTGTGTACTCGCCCGTACAGACGCACAAACAAACCAAAGGTCATTTTATGTCCAAACGGATGTTTCTGGATGTAAATGTTTTATGATAAAATATATATATTGCTATATTTCTTGGCCAGGTCTTCACCGGTTCCCTTCATCAAGCCGGTACAGTACACGGGCCGATGCAGGTCGACTGTACTTTTGGGATTTTACATATAAAAGTCTACAGTATTCAGCAGGAACCTAATATAGGCCTTCGATACTGAGAGAATATCCCACTGATCAGGTGTGTCGTAGAGAAATGTCCTTTGAAGAAGTGGAATTTAAGTTTAATATGCACTGATACATCATGCAATCCCTTGTTAAGTGCCTTTTTAAAATGTTTACCGTCTCTGTGTGTGTGTGTGTGTGTGTGCGTGCGCGTGTGCGTGTGTGTGTGTCTGGGAACCTCAGGGGAAGTAGAGTGCAATGGCTTTTTTATTGTCTCGTCAATGATTAACCTGAATCTGTTTCCCTTCAATCGCCATCAGACGGCTTTTGCTTTTATCTGAAGCCTTTGTAAAAGTATGAAGGCCATCCTTTGTTTGGATACGGCTCTCTCTCTCTCTCTCTCTCTCTCTCTCTCTTTCTGTTTCTTTCTGTTTCTTTTCATTTGTTATTTTTAGATCTGTTGGTTTTAATGTAGCTTCATGTACAAAATAGAAACCAGGAATAAATGGGATGGAAACTTGCTCTTGTTTCTCTGGTTCTTTGGTTTGAGATTAAATCAATTCATTTGTTAAAAATTATTTTTAGATGTGTAAATATCAAGATTTCTCTGTTATAATTCATAAACTTTTTATGACTGAATGTTGTTTAATGAATCCACGTTAACACAACAATCCTATTTCTCATTGTTCGGCCTCACTGCTACAAAAATGACCGATTTTCCTCAGGGCTCGAACTACGATAGACGACGTTAAGATACAAATATCCTGTTTTGTTTCTGAGAATTAACTTTAGATGGGCTTGTTATTTCTCTACCAGAATTAAATTCAGACCATCAGGTGTGGAGATTTGTTTTCAGGGGTCTCAGGCTGCTTTGGATTCATGATCTCAGCATCTCATCAAACCAGAATGAGGAACATTGAGATCTGGAGCCTTCACATCTGAACATGAGTCGATGTACCAGGTGAACTTTGTCTTGTTCCAGCAGCTTTGAGCTCCATGACTTGTTGATGAGACATTTAAATTTAACATCAAGATAAATTCAAATGTGTTTGTAAGAAACTGAAATCGAGGCTCCAGTCAAACAGTGAAAGCACCGGCTGATTTACTTAATTCACCAAATTACACCACACAGGCAAATAAAACTCAAGAGCCTGGGGGGGAAACACCTAAGAAGCAACTGAAGAGAATACAGTTTATGTTATCTCTCCAACAGTATGGAGAGATAACATAAACCTGTATGGATGAAAGGTTGTTGGGGGGGCTCACAAAGGTAACTAACAAGTTGCATTCTATATAAATCTTAATAAAATATTAGATTATACTTTTAGAAGAGGAAGAAACTATAGAAAACTGTAGAAGTATGTAGCTGGCTTCATTTTATTATGAAATGTAAAAACCTTTTTTTCTGTAAATGTGGGTATATTATATTATCTATCTATACAGTATATCAGTATATACACTACGATCTAATATACTCATGTAACACAATTTACAAGTTCAAAAATTATATTAAAAGTGTTATTAAAAACCATAAAGTATTACAAAATATTTTCTGTTTTGCAGCATTTTATTTTATAGCTATTATAATATGTTACAGACTTTAAAGAATAAGCAAAACCTTCCATTAGACCCAAATACAGACCGTGCAGGTATAACGCCTCTGTTTAGTGGTGGCCACACGATGGCGCTCTTCAACTCTCTGAGGGCCCAGAAGCTGCTGAACAGGTTGATGATTGAATCACGTTTTATCAGATAGAGGATATTATGGTCTGTAAAACCAACAAACCTCAGATTACCTTTTAATTACATGCAGGCTAAACCGAACTATAACTTGAAATCTGTCTCAAATATGAAACATGATCAGCATCAAACCAAATTCCTGATCATAGGCAATTCAAAGCAACCTGGGTAAAATATTAGACTGTTAATGCTGAAGCTGCTGATTTTAATGGTGATGAGGAAGTTAATATGGAGGGACGGGGGGGGAAGTTATTCCTCCCCACTGTCTGACCGTCGTGCTCCGATCTGTCGTTTCCTCCATTAGGCGCAGCTCGTTACAGCTTTTGTTAAACCAATTAAAGAGGTGTTAATGGACGATGGAGGAGCCATTGGCATGAAAACCTGCCCGCAGAGAGAGGATATGACTGAATGTGAGTTTGGGAGGGGGGCCTTGAAGGAGCATTACACCAATCAGCTGCGTACTGAGAGGAGGAGGAGGAGGAGGAGGAGGAGGAGGAGGAGGAGGAGGAGGAGGAGGAGGAGGCTTGGTGCGTCATGACCAAAATATCCAAACCAGCATCACTCAGATAAGTGATATTTTCTTAGAATCCATTGCTCTGAGATCCAGAGAATCTCCTTTTCAAAACAAGTGTGTCCTCGGTTTAATGTTTATCAGACTGAACAGAGGAGTGGAAACCTTTCAGGGACACGTTTCACCATTTCTCTTTTAGAAGCTGCAAAGGTTTGATGCTGTGTCACCTTCCACATCATGAAATCAGCAGATTAAGGCTTAAAATATGTGAAGTCACAACTGAAACAAACTGGTATCACCTCCCAAACTGATCCCTGATCCTGCGAGAAATCATTTTATCATCAATTTGAGGATGTGGAACCCTCTGAAGGAGTAAAGAGATTTGGTCCCTTATTGCTGATGAAGGAACTGAAAGACAAGTTCATCTGTCAACTGTAAAAATAAAACGCAGCTTTGTCTTTGACGCAGAACTAAGAGAAACCCGTTTGTTCCCATGTGACGTTTCCTCGGTGATAATCAAGCTTCTCCTGCGTTTTAGTGCGTCAACTTTCCGAGGATGTTTGAAGAGGCTGGAGGTCAAAGTTGATCAAGCTTTTATCTACAGCTGCTTCACCGTGCGGATGGAAAAAAAGCTCGTCTCTTTCAGGCCTAATTACATCATTACAGACACTGAGGTGTGAGCTCATTCCGCGTGTTAATCGACTTCACAGCCTTTTGCAAACAGGCGATAATCGTCGAGACTTTTACAGGTGAAGTCCTGCGGAGAGTCTGATTGACGAGGTTGGTGAATTTCTAACTCGGAGCTGCAGCTGAAACATCACGATGAAGACGAGGAGGGTCATTCTGGGGGTTCGAGGAAACAGCCTTATCTCGTGGAATCTCAGAGAAAAACCACCCAGCACAAACAAAGTGTCCTGAAGACGCAGATTTCCATGAAGGCAACAAAACTGGACGCTGCAGAAATCAATATAATAAATGTTCACATCTAATAAAGTCGCTGTTTTCCCACATCGAATCGCTGGTTTAACACTCGACCCTTTCTGCCTGGTGAACTCTGCTGCGTGTGCGCGCTGATGCTCCTTCCTGTTATTTCTTATTTCCTTTTTTTCTCACCGTCTAATCCCATCGACCTCCCGCCTGCGCATCAATTACATCTCCATTGAGCGGCCATTAGGCAGAGGCATTGACATTCACAGGCCTCCGTCTGCTCCGAGGCCCGATGTGTATTCGGGCCCTGTGCACTACACCGGGATTACATTATTTATTGTTGTGCTGTTTCTCCGACGCGTCGGGTCGCGGAGAAAGGACGTCTCACAGAAGGCACTCAGCCAGAGGAGGCCGGTCCTTTTTAACCGTTCCACATTTACGCACAAATTACGCACAGGAGAATCCGGTTGAGCCAAATGGAACTGAGCAAATTGTTGTTGATTGAAAAAACGCGCGTTCCTTTACGCAGCAAACACAGTCTGTCTGTTTATTCTTTAAGTTGTAATATTGATCTTATTTCACTTTTTGGTGCAGTAGGAACACACTAGGGAGGGGGAAATCAGTTTTTTAAATTCCTCTGGGAATGTGGCGGTGGGAACTGAAGGGGTTTGCATTTTTCTGATTAGGATCTCTGATTATCTGATTCTTGTTTTGATAGTCAAATATCCGTGGTTTTTCATGACCATCAGGAAAATATTTGACTATCAAACCCCAGAATCTGAAATAAGTTTGGCGGTTATTACAATTAAGCCCCGGGAGGAACGTGTTAAAAGACTCGGGGCCCCAGAGAAGTGATAGCCGGGGGAATTAACCACTTTCACACCCCTGAGCGCAGACACACACACACACACACACACACACACACACACACACACACACACTCAAAAACTCACTCCACACCCCCAATCAAACTCTACATTAGATCTTTGCCAAATCAAACGAAACATCCTGTTGATCAAGTGGCAAAACTTCACTTTTTCAAGCACCATTTATTTTTATTTTCCAACAAACAGATACATAAATAAATTGGAATTAATAAAATAAATAAAAAAGTTGTTTTGGTTTACTTTAATCATAGGATTGCTATTTTTTTAAATTCTGTTTCTATCTATCGACCAAACTCAGAATTTTAAATCTCCAGTTATTCCCCCTCTGACCATATTAACACCTCCCTAGTATGAAGTTCACTTAAAAAATCCCTGTTCCTGAAAACCCTGTGAGACAGTCAGTGGTCCGGGTGGCCCCGGTGCAGCCGCAGGGCCAATATACAGCACGCCAGGGGGCCATATCGGCCTTTTTGCTGGGCCCTTCCTGGATCCTAACACCGTATTCAAATGTGAGGAGCGGGGCGGGACCCGGTGGCTCCGTATAAGAGGAGCGCGTCCAAGTTTCTTTACTGTATTTGCGCGCAACAGCTCCGCCTGCGTCCCGAGGCCCCCGGTCCACCGAGAGAGACACGGGACAGACGCTGCTGAGACTGAACGAGTCAGGTTATGAAACGATGGATGAGTGACAAATAAGAAATATTGACTTTACTATTCCAGGAGCAGAAAGTCTCTTCACTTTTTATTCCTCTCCGGTTTTTCCTTTTTGGTGCGAGATCTTTTCTCCTTCGTTCTTGGGCAAAGGAAGAAAATCGACGTCTGGATTTTTCCCCTGAAATCTTCAAACTCTGCGACGGATTTTATATTTATTTTTTTATTTGTTTTTTTAAAGAAATAGATTTTTCTCTCAAACGTCTCAGAGATAAGACTTCATCCTCCAGAGGTTTGTGTTGGGGATGTTGAGCTCTGTGAAGATGGAAACCCATGATCTGCCAGAGTGGAATACTTTCTACAGCGAGGCCAGCGAGGTAAAGACGCGTCCACACATAAACACAACTTTAAAACTAGAATGTATTGTATGAATATGAATCTCAATGTCTGCATGAAGTAGGTCTGTGTCTCACTTTCTTTCTGGAATCAGGTGGAAAAGTCGTGACAGATTTTTATTTGCGCAAAGAAGGGCTCGAAAAAAAGTCTGATCGTATTTTAAAACAATATTGAAAAAGACTTAATATTAAAACCTTAAACTTCCCTGGAAACTATGCAGGAGCAGAATAAGCATTAAAATAAACTTGTGATAAAATAAGAATTAATGTGACGGAGAACGAAGCGGAATTATTATTTGAAAAAGTTCCAACAGTTTTATAAAATAAATCAAATAAAATATATTTAAAATCATTGCAGCGACAGTTACTAATAATCTGAAGCAAATAAAACAACAACTTCTACTTTAAATTATTTATTCCAAAGTTTACATTGTAGGCTTAAAACAGAAGTTTTTAGTATATATTTTGAATAATCATTATTCTGCCTCCTCCTCCTCCTCCTCCTCCTTCTCTCATTGTGTCGCAGCCTAAATGTTTTTAATTCAGTCAGAGTTAATTTTATCAGCAGCTTCTCACCTCAGTTCGACCTGATGAAATTACTGAGAAGAAAGAGTCTGATAATATTTAACCAACGATCAGTAAACGAGCCGAGATACCTCCTGTCCCCCTGTGGATTAAAAAAAAAACTAACTTCTTCTCAAAGCTTTTACAGATTTGATTCAAAAAGATAATTTGTACAATTTAACACTTTTCCCCGAAACGTAATAAATAGAGAATGGAATAATAAAACTCCTCCATTTGATCTCGAATGCTGGACAACATGTTTTTTCCACGGGAGCAGTGGAGGAGGCCGTCTGAACTCAGAGGCACCATGACGCGCTTTTACGCATTTTCAGGTTAACATCTCCGTGTGAAATCCATGTCCTCTCCGCTCACTGAGAGCTTCATTGTGCATTGATAAGAAGTCTCCTTCTTCCAGTCGAACCGTTTTCTTTTCACATTTAACAGCAGATTTTAACAGAGACAATAATTTAAATCAAACCGTCAGAACACAACTCTTTCTGTGATTGTTTTTTAAACGATTACAAATTAAATTAAAGGTCAATATTAGATTATTTTATTTTTTATTTGACTAATTACACTGTTGAACTCTTTGTTGCACGTGTGTGATGTTTCTCGTGAGTAACCAGATGTTGTTTCTCTCTGTGTCCAGATGTATTCCTCTCCCAGCACCATGAACTCAGGTCTGGGCTCCATGGGCTCCATGGGCTCCATCAACAGCTACATCAACCTGAACCCAGCCACCGCCTCCCCTGCAGGCATGAACATGGCGTACCCCAGCTCCAGCCTCAGCAACTCCCCGCTGGCCTCCATGGGAGCCGGGCCCGGCCACATGTCCCTCTCCCCGGTGGCCTCGTCCCTCAGCACGAGCTCTCTGACCCAGCTGGGCCCCGGTGGTTCCAGCTCCCTGGGCTCCTTGTCCCACTACCAGAACATGGGCCAGTCCATGAGCCAGCTGGGATACCCCTCGACTGGGACCCTGAGCCGGGCCGGGCCCAAGGAGATTCCCCCAAAGCCCTACCGGCGTTCCCTGACCCACGCTAAGCCGCCATACTCGTACATCTCCCTCATCACCATGGCGATCCAGCAGAGCGGCAGCAAGATGCTCACCCTGAACGAGATCTACCAGTGGATCATGGATCTGTTTCCCTACTACCGCGAGAACCAGCAGCGCTGGCAGAACTCCATCCGCCACTCGCTCTCCTTCAACGACTGCTTCGTGAAGGTGGCTCGCTCGCCAGACAAGCCGGGCAAAGGTTCATACTGGACTCTGCACCCACAGTCAGGCAACATGTTCGAGAACGGCTGCTACCTGAGGCGCCAGAAGCGTTTCAAGATCGAGGACAAGTTGGCAAAGAAAGGAGGCAAGAGCCAGGAGGGGGGCTCCGGGAAAGGAGGCCACAGCGGAGATCACCTGGGGGAGGATCACAGCCCCACAGGAGGATCAGAGGGAGCTGACTCTGCTCACTCAGACAACTCCCACCCGGGCTCCTCAGATGACCAGCCGCACCCCCGAAGCTCCCTGCTTCCACTAGACTGCCCCGTGCTGTCCTCCTCACACCTCCACAGCCCACCGGTCTCCCTGCCTCCCTCCTCCTCGACCTCCTCCTCCATCCCTCCATCCTCCTTGTCCCTCTCTGGCACCTCCTCTTCTTCCTCCAACCCGCTCCTCCACTCCCATTCCTTAGTGGGTAGCACCCACCTCCTGCCCAGCGCCATGCAGCAGCACATGGACCTACAGAGCGACGCCCTCAAGTCCCTGGACCCCCACTACAACTTCAACCACCCGTTCTCCATCACCAACCTCATGTCCAACGAGCAGAAGATGGACCTCAAGTCCTACCAGGACCAGGTGATGGCCTACAACAGCTACACTGGCGCCTCTCCTGTGGCAGCCAAGCAGATCTACGACAGCCCCGGGCCGGTGGCCATGGACTCCAGTGCTTATTACCAAACTCTGTACAGTCGCTCGGTGCTCAACGCCTCCTAATGTGGACACACACACCTGGTGAGCCAAGATGGAGACTTCTCTTTTTCTCTGCCTTTTCTAAAATGGACACCCTAGCTCTCTTTATTCTCCTCTTCCTTTCTCTCTCCCTCTCTGGCTCTCGTCCAGCGGCCTTGAGAGAGACTCACATCTAAAATGGCCGCCGTGTTTGAGGGACCAAAAGAACAGTTTTTTTTTTTGTTGCTTTTACCAGCTTCTGATGAACGTGGAAACATGGGTTTGGTTACATGGAGGAAAGAAAAGTGAAGCTGGACGTTGAGAAGTCTGAACTGACGATGAAGACATTTGACCCGTCTGTGTGCTCAGTCGTCACAGACGTCCGATTTCCGTCGTTGCCCGTCGCAGGAGCTCTGTGCTCGGCAAAATTGGCTTTGTACAAAATGTAAATAGAACTAATGTGGGGGAAAAGGATATTTGCATTTATTTATGAAGGGAATAAATTTTAATATATCTTGTAAAGTGCTCTGTCAGCCAGTTACAACCCAAATGTGAGGAAAGAAGAAGTTTCAGGTTACTGCTTCAGGCAGGTGTTACTGCAGCGGGAGACAGTTTAGTACATTTTTCGTTTTTGTTACAGCTTTTCACATTATGTTCCGTCAGGCGTCCGTCAATGTAAACGTAGCTCGTGAAGTCTTTACTTTCCCAAAAAAATGATTTGTAGTTTCTGTTTGATATGAAGAAAAAAAAAAGCCATTTCATTGTTGCTGGAGCACAAAGGAGACAGAAAAAAAACAATCTGCAGCCAGAAGGAAAGAGGCAAAGAAACTGTGGTTAAAAAAAAAAAACTCAAAAAAAATAAGCATGTTGTGTTTCTGTTTCTGTCCGAATCATTTCCTGTTGTAACGTATACGAGAGCATTGGCGCTAAATGCTTCTTCACAGCCTGTAACATTCAACAGTTGGCGGGTGAGGTGCATGGGGGAGGTCAGTCAGTTACTAAAGCAGCGGAGGGGAGGAGAGATGCACTATGGGAGGATTTACATACAGTACTTTGCACTATGGAGCTCCCACTGGTCAGGTGGGCTGATAGTGTGTGTGTGTGCATGTGTGTGTGTGTTACAACAATACTTAGAGCGACCCCTTACACCGTCAATGCATCGGCTCAATGGGATCAGTGTAACAATGTCCGAGGGCGTGGATTAACCCTCGCTGTCTTCAACTGCCGGTCTGATAAGAGATCAGTGTATCGATGATCTATTGAAGGATTACTCAGAGGACGCACAAGTTTCAGGTCACACGACGGCGTCCTTTGTGTGGAGCATATTTTAGTTCATGTCTTTTTATTTAAGCTATGGTCCTTCTCGAACTTTGAACGTGTGCTGATATAATATATTGTTGTTTTTTGTTGTTGTTGTTGTTGGTTTAATTGTGATGAAAATGATTCATGTTTCATTTTTCTTATTAAAAAGGCAAAATATGTGGGGAGAAAAAAAAAATGTGCGTTTGTTTTTTCTTGTTACATCTTTTTGCTCAACAGGGGCGGCGACGGGGATTTTGGGGCCTTGTGAAAAGATATGACAATGGGCCCCTGTCACCACCCAACACGCCACCCAAGAATTAAATAGATTCAATTTAGTGTTTATAGTTTGATATTTTAATTAGTACACAGGTGTATAAATAATTATTCTATTAATTGGATTAATAAGAAATGTACCTTATGTTAAATAATTGATTGGGGCCCTTGTCAGTTACAGGCCCCTAGAATCATCTCACCCCCAGTAGGGCCCCTACAATAATTTCCTTTTTCACAGACATTGATTCTGTCTCTTTTTAATAACACAAGTTTGTTTAACATCTTACAAGATTTACATAGAAATAAAAAGTAGTTAAAACTAGGTATTTAAAGGTTTTAAGAAAATTTGCATATCGTTATGCAACTAGCTTTTGAAAATCATTGTCGACATATTCTACCAACGACTTGGTTAAAAGCAGGAAAACGTCTCGATCACGCAGTCGGGGTGAAGTCGACGACACGTCCCGCTCAATCAATCAGTCTTTTTCTTTCACCTGGCTGGCGAGGCCGTGCTGCAGGAATAGCAGAGCCTTGTTGAAACAGCTCCTGACCAAATGACTGTGGTGTGTGACATGTCGGACTGGTAGACTAAACACGGCTGGATCACACTGAGAGCCTCAAAGCAGAGCTCTGCACAGGCTGCATCACACACACACACACACACGCACACACACACACACACACACACAGACACACACTTGCACAGCAAGACCCGGACCAGTCCAAAAGGGACTGACCTGCCTCTGGATCCACCGCTGGAAAAACAAGACCAGAGACAAATAAATAAAACAAAAACACGGAGAACAGAAGCAGAATATTTTCTGATTAATCTTCACTGTGTCCGCTCGTCTTCAGCGCCTCCTCTGACCAATCACAGGCTTTTCTGTTTACCCCAAATAAAACTGCAGACGTGAAATTTAACAATTTCTCTTTACATGTCAAAGATGCTTTCGGACTGAAAAGCAAGAAAACAGCAGCTGAAATATGGAAACCTGCAGAATAACTGTTGTATAAAAGTCCTGATCCATATTTCAAATGTTGCAGACGATGAATAAATGAATAAAAACATTGTGCAGTTCATAAATTAACCAGCGACACAGTGACAACTCGCTAACATCTGCAGATACATAACATTTTTTTTATTGATCTTGTTTCCTGCAGCTGCCACTCCCTGGCCTCCTGCTCTGGCGACAGGCCTCCTGTCTCCTTGTCTACCTGTCTCCTTGTCTACCTGTCGCCTGTCTACCTGTCTCCTGTCTACCTGCCTGCCTGTCTGTCTTTCTACCTGCCTGTCTGTCTGTCTCCATGTCTCCGCTCAGCCTGGTTGCTCAAGCCGGGCCCCGTGTTGTGGGAGTTGTCACGTATTTGTCGCTGCCTTTTCTTTCCTGTCACGTTAAACCCGGCAACCACAACGCCTCAATGCTTCCAGAATACAGACGACAGCAATATGCGATCTCATAAACACAAGCACACAAACACATCCAACGCACACAAACACACAAAATGTGATGTTTAACCCCTGTTTCAATCGATGAGCTGTGATGCTGCAGAACATACAATGGCTCTGTCCGTGCAGGAAATAAACATCCGGATTATTTGAGCCTTTTTATGACAGAAGATCAATAAACAGCCACAACACACATTCAAAGTAGGTCAGAAAGGGACTTTCCCAAAAGGTCCTCACTCTGTGGGTTGTAGGCTCAAAGTGGTCCTCACAAAGATATCTGTACAAGAGCACGTACGTGCACACACACGCACACACACACACACACACGCCTTAAAAATGGTCACTGGTTTATAGTTTAAGTGGGAATCTAAGGCAGTTCGTCACCTTGCATACACAATAGTCCCTTCAGAGCAGTTTGATAAGAGAGGTGCGCACCCGTCTGATATGGTCTCCACAGCTACAAAGACACACGCGCACACACACACGCGCACACACACACACACACACACAGGTATGACTAACCTGGCCAACTCTAAAATGTCACTCTGATACGTCCCCTGGCAGAAATCAGGTGACCACGCTGATAGTGGTCACATTCAGTTCTCATGAAGGAAAACAGATTCCAGTCTCTGCGCACAGGGAACAAACACTGAGGCTTAGATGCAGCAACAATGCAGCAGGAACTGGAACAATTTCAGCCACAAAATAAATGTGAGCATGACCCTAACATCTGTAACCTCTCGGCTGTAATCTGTCACCCTCGACTGACCCAGTTTCCAAACGCCAGACTCTTAGAAAAGAGATACCAGCAGCTGATAACAGTCTGAATGTCACAATAAAATAATCTCCTCTCGCAAATGAGCACAACCCAGTCGGTTTCTGGGATTAGAAGTTTGTTCCCAGCTCATTTTTCATTCATGTTTGAGCAGATGTAACACAGTCACTATGTGAAGGGGGAATACATATTTGGCAAATCACTGCATTAATTAAGCTGTTTATTTAACATTAGCATCACTCATTTATTGCATATTTGAAACTGGTATAAGCATTGAAAAAAAAATCATAGTGGGAATATTGGGGGAATTTGGCTGAGTCCACAAGTAAAACAGAGCAGAAAGAATAGAGAGAATATGCAGATTTATCGGTATCAGATTATCTGCAGGTAACAAGAGGAGGCTGGTCAAGTTTGGGAAAAGAAATAGTTTTTATAGAGAATAAACTTTGGTGAAATAATGGTCAGGGGTCAGAGAAAGAACTTGAGTTCACAGATGATCAAAGACAAGTTTAGAAAAGTTCATTGAAGATCTGTGACAGGACGCAAACTCCCATCCTGTGCATGGAAGTCAGACTCTCTGCCTCAGCACATTAAAGCTGATTCATGGCTCTGCGTCGAAGCTACGCTGTACGCACCCACGTAGCCTACGCACGGGGCGAGGATCGATAGTTGTGCGTTGGTGTGTGTGTGTGTGTGTGTGAGTCACGCTGCAATTACACCCCCGAAACGCTAGTGGCGGTAGAGTTTCTATGCTGGTGTTTAGGGTCTTTCGGTTTCTGGTCCGCTTATTTACAAATTCTCTGGTGTCGGTTTACTCCAGAACAATGGAGAGCGTTACTAAGAGGATCGTGTTGGAACTGGTAGATGTTGAAGAGCGATATTTATTAAAGAACTGCAACGAAGAAAAGAAAGACGTCGTCCGTCTTCATTCCTTCAACTCATTTAAAAAATGGCGGCGAGTCGATCGGACCAATCTTGCGGTCTGCATCGACCTCGACACGTAGCTCCATTTTTGCAGGGGCTGCAGGTCAGGGTACAGCGTTGGGCTCTGCAGAGTCAAACTTCATCAGGAAATGCAGAATCAATCCAAATGGATGTTGGGCCTCAGAAGAGTAACTGGTTCTTGAAGCTGTAATAAATTACTGCAGAAGAAGAAAAACCAACCAAACTCCGTCAATGTGACTCAATTGGCTTAAGTTTACTCAACTTCTTTCTTAGGTTAAATAATCTATATTCAATTACTCGTGTAACTTTTCTGCTGTGTTCATACAGAACATCACATGTTTGTTCACGGAGACAGAAGAAGGCGTGAGGTGCGGTTTGAAGTGAAAACTGTTTGAGTTGGAAAGTTTCCTCCAGATAAGATCTTGTTGCTTTTGCATAATTAGCCGCTCAGCTTTGAAGAGAGAGTCTCTAAAGGGAGCAGGTTCGGCCGTCAGGTCAGTGGGAGGCGGCTGCTGTTGTCATCGTCACTAAAGAGGATATTTGTCTCCTGAGGTGCAACAGTCTCTGAGTTGTTGAACACTTGATGACAGTTGCCCTCAGGCGGCGGCTGGTGACAGCCAGCGGCCCGACGACTGAGACACCTGCACAAAGAATGACTGTGCCCTAAGGGAAAGAGCTCACGGGCAAAAAGAAGATGCTGCTTCCTTATCTGTGACTGTTCATTTCAGCACATTACGGCTGCGTGGCGGTTTAATCTGCTGCACGCTCCGTGGCCACGACACTTGAGAAACCGTTTATGCACCAGAGTAGAAGCAAAGTGAAGCAAGACAATGAAGTAAAAGTGGCGTTAGGGGGTGCGACAGAGCAGAGAAAGTTTTGACTCGTGTCCGTTTCTTTGTAAGCAAGATTACGCAAAAAACACTGGACGGATTTCCACAGAACTATGAGTCAGATAAAACCTCGTTCAACTTTGATGTGGGGCAGATCCAGGACTCCGGAATAATTCTTGATTAAAAACAATCAGCCACATTTAGAGGACTGATATTTATGCGGGTGTGACATTTGGTGCAGACGGATGTAATTGAAGGCGACTGTTGGGCTTTGGCAGCCGTGCGCACTCTTTTTTTAATTCAACAGGTGTTTGATTCTGATCTCCTCCCAAAGAAAGAGAGAGAGAAAGAAAGAGACCAAAGGGAGAGTGAAGGGTGGTGCATGTTTTCAAGATGTGCAATGCAAATGAGGCAGTGCATCCTGGATCCTGTTAGGTGGATGTACTGTTTACTTTTGTTATTGCCTGAGGAGAGGGAGGGAATGACGGAGAGAAAGAGAGGGAGAGAGAGAGAGAGAGAGAGAGAGAGAGAGAGAGAGAGAGAGAGAGAGAGAAGGAGAGAAGGAGGGGAGCACTTTCAGTTCAGCCCTCAGGTCATACTCTCCCTTTTCTGTAAAATAAATTGGTTGGATGACAGAGAAGTCAGTTGGTCGGGAGGTGAGACAGTCTGTCGTGAACCTCGCAGCAAATTCACACTTTTATGAACAAATTGAAAAAGTCTATTATCCATTCAGGAGTCTATGTGGACTCCACCGTGCACCTGCAACCTCAGACTAATAATAAGGATCCTAAATTATTACTGTTGCCCTCATTTACATATTCAGCTAAAATTGGAGCAGGAATAAATTTAAGAAGCAGAAGAAAGAAGAAAGTAAGACACATTTTTAATGAGATATGAATTCAAAATAATGGAATTTGTAAGCTACAAAGGAAAGAAAGGGTCAGATTGAGCTGCAGCTAATAAACATGGAGGCTGAGAGACAGTTGGGCAGTTAACCAGAAGCTGTAAAAAGACAATCAGACAATCAGAGAGACAGTGAGACAGTGAGACAGAGAGACAGTGAGACAGAGACAGAGAGACAGTGAGACAGTGAGACAGAGAGACAGAGAGACAGAGAGACAGAGAGACAGTGAGAAAGAGAGACAGTGAGAGAGGACAATGAGAAGAGAGACAGAGAGACAGAGAGACAGTGAGACAGTGAGACAGAGAGACAGTGAGAAAGAGACAGTGAGACAGAGACAGTGAGCCAGAGAGACAGAGAGACAGTGAGACAGTGAGACAGTGAGAGACAGTGAGACAGGAGACAGAGGACAGTGAGAGACAGTGAGACAGAGAAACAGAGAGACAGTGAGAGACAGTGAGAGACAGTGAGAGACAAAATAATCAGGCAAATTTAGGGGACTTGGATTTGGATTTTGGAATTGTAATCATATAAAACATGATTTAAAAGTTACCGATAGCAAAAAAACACCACAACTAAAGTAATAGTTTACTTTCAAGGTACAATATACAACTTCAGCTTCAAGGGGTCACTCAATTAAAACAATACCAAAAGCCTAGTTTGATGACATCATGAGGCAGAGTGGGATCATGGGAGTTGTTGTTCTCAGCATTACTGCAGCTGGCCAACTGGCCAGTTAGTCCATCACACAGACAGACAGACAGACAGACAGACAGACAGACAGACAGACAGACAGACAGACAGGCAGACAGGCAGACAGACAGACAGACAGACAGACAGACAGACAGACAGGCAGACAGACAGGCAGACCGACAGACAGGCAGACAGACAGGCAGACAGACAGACAGACAGACAGGCAGACAGACAGACAGACAGACAGGTAGACAGACAGGCAGACAGGCAGACAGACAGGCAGACCGACAGACAGGCAGAACGACAGACACTAAGCGCCACTGGACAGCAGAGGAGCAGATAAGCAGGTTGGACTTTGCTCCCTCAGCTCTGGGTGTTGCAAAGAGGCCTGAGATAAAACTGCTGGCCTGCGAGAGGAACACAGAGGAGGCTGCTGATTACATTTAACCTGACTGTGTGTATGTGTGTGTGTGTGTGTGTGTGTGTGTGTGTGTGTGTGTGTGTGTGTGTGTGTGTGTGTGTGTGTGTGTGTGTGTGTGTGTGTGTGTGTGTGTGTGTAGGGACAGTATCGATCAAACCAGGGCCATCGACACATGGACGCAACAGGCTAAAAAACAGACACAAAAAAAAAGATGGCCATGCTGCCTCTGTGCTGTTGAGCAAGCAAGAGGCAAGAAGAAGCAGCGGAGCAGGTTTGTAAAGAAAAAAGACGCGGAGCCTAATCCCTGAGTAACGGCTCAGATGACGCTCTTTGCTTCGTAAACGTTAACTCGCGCCCCGGAGCCACAACTGTACGACTTCAGCTGCGTGCAAAGGTGTTAAATTCTCTGAAAGAAATAAAATTTACATTGATCCAGCTTTAAGTGTAAAGTGATGTTCATATGATCCCCTGATGAGTTTAACGTCCCGTCTGTCACAAAACAAACTGTTCCCTCTGCGTTTCACCCTCTCGTCCTCGGCCGACTTTCCACAACTGACTCCTGTGCATCCTAAAGCTTGAGCCTAGTTCCCACTGTACGATTTTCGGCCGATTTGTCGTTGCCGACAAGTTTTGAAAGTTGCAGACAAAAGACCCTGATCAGCGCTTGATCGGCAGTCGCTGCCCACAAAGGTCGGGGTAACACTAACTCAGCTGATATGAACGGCATCAGGCTCGAGTCTGGTTCGAAGGCTTGACTCGGTTTTCTCTCGGACTCGGAGGTTTCGTAGTCTGAGCTCGGCTTGACTTCACTGTGCTGCTGCTTTGTGAAAGGTGCGCGCTCCAGAAACAACAATGGCGGCGAAATGCCAGTTTCTCTACTCGCACTTCTAGGTCTAACTACAAGTTTAGCATCAACACATTAAATGAACGACATCTTTCCTCTGTAGTATTTAAAGGAGCTTTGGTACTAGACTATATCGCCCCCTACATGTGGATGGAGATTTTTTTTTCGAACAGAGCAGGACATATTTGTTAAAAACAATATCGGCACGAGTCTCGGTATAGTTTTTATAATTTCTTCTTCCTGTTCTAATTTTACTTCCTCATTTCCCTTGGCTGCGTCTCGTCTGTTTGCACTGACCCAGTTTCTCCTCAGGAATCGCTAACAGCTCCATCTTATCTTATCTGTGTGTAGCATTGTTTCTGTTGTGATCACACACACAGCACCTGCCCGGCTCAATCTGCAACATGACACGCATTTCAAAATAAAAGTCACATGTCTTCTTGTTTGAGAAGTATCCGACTGTTTCATGAGGCATCGTCTTACAACGAGCCTCCTGCGATAAGAATCTGTCTCATCAGAAATTAAAATACCGGTCAAACTCCTTCTCTGTGCGTTCAGGATGTTTAGATATGCAGCGGAGGGGGTGGGAAGTTCAATATCCTCGGGACTTTGTACTATTGTCTCCTTCTCAAGTGTCTCTGGGAGCCTCGGGTTGGATTTTATGACGTCGGGAGCTGAGCTGCAGCGCTGAGGGGAAACCCCAGCACGACCTGTTACCGATCAGTCAAATAAACCATGATCAACAGAATCAGGGGATATCAGGCAGCGCATCTCCAGGATAAACCCACTGCAACATGCAAACCAACTCTAATCACAGTGTCACTTCGCCCCAGGTAAAGCTAACACCGCTGGAATCCCACTGGTACTGGCTGAATGCCCATATCGTCAATACCATTCACACTCGGAGGACAAACCCTTGAGCAAGGCAGAAACCACGTTTTATTGACTTCATTAGGTGAATTAAGGTTTTAACACACACTTTTCGAATCATACTCCTGATTCCACAAAAAAAGAAAAAAGCTGCTGATGTTGAGCAGATGATTAGAAGCACGCGAGACGATTCCGCACCTGCAAAGTTTTTACATGTTTCACTGTCGGAAAATCAAACAAAGCTCGGAGTCTTTTTACGACTATGTAGCCTCAAGAGACGCAGAGTCTCTCATTTTGACCCCTTAGTACCTTTAACTGCCAATCAGGTGTTTGCACAGTAAAGCCCGTTGTCTGTACTGTGCGTTGACTTTGTCTGTATTTGTGCACGACTTATGACAGCTGACGGATACGACACGAGAAAGACATTTCAACGATGGTGATAGATTTACCGGACAGAGTAGAGCAGTTGATAAGAAACAAAAGGCGTCTGTATGATGTTGCTTTCTTGAGACGATGTTATCACAACCTCCACCATCGTCGCTATGTGTTTGTTGTTGTCAGAATCTCTCGACTCTGTGCTGCCCTCTAGTGGATGTATTTGCCTAGGTAAAGGACTCGTGAAAGTATGTGGGTAAGTTCTTTGAGGGTTACATCGTTGGACGCATTTCTTTTAATAAGTAAAGAAAACATAAATGAGCCTTTACTTCCTTTACTTTACTGGACTTCCTGCTAAAGTCCGTAACCATTCGAAAAAAGTTTCACGATGCAAACGAAACCCGGAGAACTCCTCTTTTGGTCGGACTAAAGTTTGTGATCTGGTCTTATAACTTTCTCCAAGTTTTGGAGATTTCTGGAGGAGCCCTACAAACATGTAGGGCTTCGTTTGGAGGCGTCGAACCAACACATATCTTTGGCCGCTCGATTGTTATTATACTTCCCAAAATGTTTCATTCAGCCAAAACAAAGGTGTTACAGGTCGGTGGTTCGGACCTGAGGCAGAGTGGACGTCCCGTTTCCTCAGAGCTGCTTTACATTTGAACAAACCGAGAAGTGGACAGTGACAGTTTCAGGACAGTGTGAGGAGACATAAAATGTCCACGAGTGTGAAGAGACCTTCAGGAATGTTCTCCAACATCTGGAGAGCATGTGTTGGGTCACACAGTGAGTGTGTGTGTGTGTGTGTGTGTGTGTGTGTGTGTGTGTGTGTGTGTGTGTGTGTGTGTGTGCGTGTGTGTGTGTGTGTGTGTGTGTGTGTGAGAGAGAGAGAGAGAGCTACTGGCTAGACTTTAAGACAACACTACTTGAACTGACATGACAACTACCACTGTCCACTGCCTTGTATATCACACACACACACACACACACACACACAGCTGGATGAAGACAGTGGGTGTTCATCCTTTGCCAAATGACGGGATCTGATGGAGGAATGTGTCGGGCTGTTCTGTTGAACCTGGCTCAGCTCGAGCATCGAACCCGACCCGACGCTGGGTGAGAAGCAGCTTGAAATCAGTTTGGCCGAGTCCGACTCTAATTTCTAACTTGTTCTGTTTTCAAGTTTGTTTTTTTTACTCGTGTGAGTAGACGACATTTCTTCTGTCCGAGGTCCGGCCAAGTTTCTCTGAGACGTTTATGGGTTTATCTTGTTTTATGAAAACAGATCGAGAGCAGCAGGAGGCCGAGTCTGAGGTCTGAACACCGTCGACAGCTTTCTACCGAAAAGCCCTTTTCTGAAATGTCAATCTCACCTCGTTTAAATAAAGTTTGAAGTAAAGAGGAGAATGAGAAAAGGCAGTGAGACAGTCAGCTGGATTAGATAATTAAATAATTTATTCATCTGCTTAATATTTACTCATCAAATATGATTGTTAGTTCAGTAGGAAAATCTGAAAATAGTTCAAACTGCCAATAAAAACTTCTCAAAACCTCAGAAGCGCCAACAAATTGTTTTTTTTGTTCGACCAAACGTCATAAATTAATCAAAAAAACAATAATTTATAATCAAAAGAATTATTTTTCTTCAAAACAACAAATGGATGAATATCAATAGATTAAGAATAAAGGTAAAAGCCGATCTCCAATCACCTCCACCAAATAATATGATGTGCAAATTAATTTCATCTCTGTAATCCTAGTATCAGTGAGAGCTCACTATGAATATATATATATTTACTTAATTAATGCGATTTTAAACGTTACTGATACTGAATTCTCTTCTGGGACCATCGAGCAGGACATTCCAGCTTCGTATCAGATGATTAAAAACACAGGGAAGTTTCTCTGGATCGTCTCATAATCTCACGGATGATTTCATCTCTTGGCAGTGGGGCAGGTGTGACTGACCCCCGTTGTCATGGTTACAGTGATAAAAATGCAGTGAGGCTCGTGGATCAGTCACGATTGGGTCATGAAAAGATCATCGTAAAAAGAACTTCCTTAAAGTTAGAGGATATTCATTAACATGGTTACAATATTAAACACTGAGTCATTAATAACTAATGAAAATACATTTGATGAAGGAGCTGATGAAGATTCAGTGTTCGATGATCGGCCTGAGTGAGTTTAACCTGATGAATGATTCGACGTAAATCATTCACAGACACAAACTATTCATTTTACCAAATCGTGCAGATCAAAAATATGAATGAGACTTGGCTCAGGCGGGATCTGTGTGCGAGGACGCAGCCGTATGGTGAGGAAGGCAAATATCCTCATTGACACTGATTATTTGCTGCAAATATTTGCTGGGAATCAGAGAATTAATCTTTATTTACAGCGCAGACAATCTCTGATTGTTTAATATTATGCCAGTTGAAAACCAAATTTACTTTCAGAGATTTTTTTTAATACAGTGGGAGAATCGCTCAGTGTCAGCGAGTGATGGAGCTGCTCCTGTGCGACGGCCCAGAGGCTCAGAGCTCAGTGAGTCTGCACCGAGAGGAACCAAACACAACACTGTTCAGATACACACATGCATGTAGAGTGTTATACAATGAGCTGGTGCATTAGAGTGTGCACACATGTATGTACTCCACTTTAAACAAACCTGCCCTGGGGTCAAAACGTTGACCCCAGGCACACGTCTCTTTGACAACAAAGTAAATAAAATAAAAGAGAATAAAATCAGGACTCTTTTAAAGGATGATTTGAGGATGAAACAGATTCAGTCCCCCAACTGACCACTAATAGGTTTTTATCTCCTTGATAAAACATCCACATCGAAGTGAATCCGCATTCTGAAAGTTTCCCTGAAGGAGCCTGTGACACACACACACACACACACACACACACACACACACACACACACACACACACACACACACACACACACACACACACGCGCACACGGACATCATGCCCTGCAGTTATCTTATCAGTCATCACAGGTGTGCATGTGAAAGGGACCCCACCCAGTACTGGTTTCTTGTTAAGTGCGGATACTTGTGTGCGAGTGTGTGTGTGTGTGCGTGTGTGTGTGTGTCATCTGCGTGTTTGACTCTACAGTGCAGTGTGTGTTTATGCACATGTGACTGTTCCACAAGTGTTTTAATACCCACATTAACATACATGCATATTGTAAGTCTGTGTAAATATACAGTGTAACTCTATATGTTTTTTTTATAAGGCAACAGAGGAACTGAAGTTTATAATTGGTTTATCTTTACAGGCTCAGAATATAGAGCCACAGCACAGGGGTGAGAATAAAGAGATGAGAATAAAGAGATGAGAATAAAGGGTAAAAATGGAAAAATGATATGCATATTTTAGATGAAAGACACACAAACAAGGTGACATCACTGCTAAAACTCAAATCAACTGTTCTTCCTTGATCACAGTGTTTCATGATGCAATTCGACCACAGAGAGGTCAGACACTGTATCTGTGTACAGCTCTCATTAGCTCTCATGAGTTTAGAAACATGCTTGTAGGAAATGTGTCTAAATTTATAATTGCATTCTAAAGTCATAAAGTATCAAAGGTTTTTTGCGTTACGTGATTTGAACAGTAGGGAATCAAACATCAGGCTGAAGTCTGCAGATCTGGTTTTACCTCTACTGGACGTCCTATTTGAAGATATTTGATTAAAACAAATTTACTTTGATTAACATGTCAATACGATACATGCACGAGAGTTAAACACCCGGATTTGAAGCTGACGGTCGACCCGGGCCGCTCCAGGTGGAGTTCACATGTTCTTTGCGTGTCTGCCAGTAATCCAGTTTCCTCCCAGCGTCCACAGACATGAGCATTCATTGGAGACTCTACATTTCCTGCAGGTTTGGAATGTGAGTGGGAAAGGTTGTTCACTGTCAACTGGGATTGGCTTAAACTCCCCCTGGGAACCTCAGGATAAGCGGTATAGATAAAGCATAGATGCATCACTGTTGGTACGTTTGCGTCCACACTACGGCAGAGTTATTTAATGTCTAAAACAGGGAATTCATGAAAACACTGCTGGTTCTGATGCGTATAGAAACAATGAAGAAGTATATTCATATTCATCGGGAACAGTTCTTCCTCGTCGTCAGTCCCAAGAGAATAAATCCCTCCTCTTACTTTCGGTGTTTCTCTTTCGTAAAATGTTCATTTTCCCGTTTACACCAACACACACACGACCAGTGCATATGTGACATGTGTTGACAGGTGTCATGGACGGAGATCACTTCTGATTCAGAGTAAACATCTGGACAGAGATAGTTTTAGGATTAAAACGACAACTTAAAAATATACCAGTGTGGATGTTTTCTATATGTCAGCCCTGCGATATGTTGGCAACCTGTACCGAGAGTATCGGCTTTTTAATTGACCTGCCTTCATACGTAGATACCTGAATAGAAATGTCATCAGAAGCTAAAACACCAACCCAAGGTTTCACTGTTTGTGTTTGTTTGGAGAAACGTTCGACTCGTTTGATAAAACTGGTCAGACTGTAAACAGTGGGAGACGAATGGCCCAGGTGTCCTGTCTACGCCCGGAAATATCAGCCGCAGCGCTCAGAGGCTAATTCATCATCAGACGACAGCTGACGGCTCAGAGATTATTAATGCACAAATAAAAATATGTGCATTAAAAAAAGAGTCTAAAAGTGATTTTAAACAACAACGCCAGTAACAAGTGAGAAGTTTGCTCCACATCTAGAACTCGGCTCTTTATTGGTAAATAAGATCGTGGAAAGATGTAAAAATTTGCTTTTTATTTGCTGATTTCTGAATCTTCTTCATCGGATCTGTTCTCTTCCGCCACTTCAACCAAAACAACGTGAAATCGAGCTGTTTTCTGGCCTTTGACTGAAGCTGCGGAGACAGTCACGCCACTGTGACAACTGCAGCCAGGCACTTAGAGTTCATTAGCTGTGTGTGTGTACAGCTGGATACACAAACACACACACACACACGCACGCACACACACACGCACACACACACGTAGAGGAGGAACAATATAACAGCTGGGGCTGTGGTCTGAAGCGCTGCCAAGACAAAAGTAGCCGAGCGGTTAAAGAAGCAGATTCAGGTAAAACTTAATTTATCTGTGAAACACTAACTGTACTTTAATTTAAACATCTGCTGTGTTTACACTGTATTAATTCTCTTTACATTGTATACAGGCCACTGTGTTTGTACTGCATTTACACTGATGTTTCCTATTGTTACCTCCCCACTTGCTGCTGTAACGCTGTAATGTGGGATTAATTAAGGATGATCTTATCTTATCTTATCTTATCTTATCTTATCTTACGATCGGCAGACCAGCAGCGTGAACGATTCTCTTTGAGGAGGTTTTAACCACAAAGTGTCTCGTGCTCATCGACGGCTGAGACTAGAAAAGCTTTGAATAAACAAACGTATATTAATACGAACATTAATATCAGACCTTTGCACCTGTCGTCAGGGGGAAACAGGTGGAAACAGGTGAACAGGTCACTTCTGCTGTCGGGACGTGTACACACAGGGATGATTGACAGCTCTTGTATTACCTTTACCTGAAGAGGCGGGACAAGTGAGGAAATACGCCACAAATTACGGGACGTGTTTTTTAAACCAATGGATTCATTCATTTATGAAGCTTTGAAAAAATATTTTACTTCTGCATACGTCTGCACATGTGATTTTCTGTTGGACTGATCACTGTCAAGAAACAAAAAACGTTAAAAGTTAAAATAAGAAGAATTATTGTCTGTTCACGCAATAAGATAAATAAGTAACACTTTATCTTAAGGCTCCGTTATTTCTTAATTTTTACAAAGAAAGAACTGATTTCGTTTTTTCAGTGTACACAACCAAATTTATTAAATCTGCACAAACACACTGTGTGTACTGTATTTTCCCTAAAATTACTGTAGTACCAAATCTTATCTTACTTTCAATAAGGACAATTTCTCTGTAGGTATTAATTAATGCATGCGGGCCAGAGTTAGTACCCCACCAACACACACACACACACACACACACACACACACACACACACACACACACACACACACACACACACACACACACACACACACACACGCACACACACACACACACACACAAAGACATTTGGAGGTCCCTCTCACTTTCAACTATCTGTTACTGCAGCTGATTTGTTTTTTCACCTCCTCCAATCAGAGGCCCCCTGGCTAGGACCAATTAACAGCAAAACACACACACACACACATTACTATGCGATCTATGGCAGCACCCAGGTGTGGCAGATTAGTGACCCTCCACCCGCCCATTGTGCTGCCCCGATAACCGGGGGTAAAGATAACACCTACACACGAGAGTCACTTTGACGCAGCCTCTTCCAGGCGGGAATGTTGCGCCTTTATTCGGCCTCGTGGTTCTGTACAAAAGATACAGACGCACAATCCGGTGACATTGATGTTTCGCCTTAACATCGGCAGTGGTTGTTAGAGAGTCTCTTACGTCACACGTCGGACTCAAGAACGCCAGCATGCCATCTCAAAGTCGCACCCTGAGGCAGCGCTATGCCGTCTGTTTGCTTCACACATACGAGAATGTAGCAACCTTCACCTCCTGTTTCAGGGAGCGAGGAGGCGGATAAAATGCTTCCTGTGACGAGGTCAATCGCAGGGTGTTCAACTTTCCTGAACTTTGACCCAAACGCCTGCTCCTGTGTATCTGTTACAGTTCCCTAGAGAAGTAAAGACGAGTTTCTTAAAGGCAACACAAGAGAATCTCTGACTAAACCAACCCGAGAGAATAATACCTTCTTACAGTTTCTGATCTTAATCTGTTTAAACTGTTTTTCTGAGCTACATGCAAATCCTGGTTCCAGAGGGTGGTGGTCATCCACCTGAAGCTATGTGGTAACTGCCAAGAACCAAGGAAGAAGAACCTGCGTCTTCTACGTGTACAGCAGCGCTTTTTCATCCCGAGTTATTTGTAGTCTTTTGTCTTTTTCATTTTTTGCATCTGTCACTTGCTAGAAACGTCCTCAACACGCCCACTCGCTCTCTGTCAATCCTGCAGAGGAATCTCCTGCTCACACGTTCTCCAGAGTCTGCAGTTTGTTACCTCCTGCTGCTCCAGCCCTCACCTGAATCCTGCAGATATTTGCTGCTGTTGTGAACGTGTCTCTGCACAGAACCTCCTGCTGCGTTGTGCATGTGTGAAAGGAAAACTGCAGAGAGAGTCCAGACCCAATTCTCCGGAGATCCTCCGCAGGTCGTGTCTGAAACCGGCGACACACAGCTCGCTACAGCTGCCAAACTCACTTTGTAATATTTCATGTGTTTGTGACATTTCTAAATCTGCTTATTTTGTTTTTGTTTAACTTACTCGAGAACATGTACAGACGACTGCAGCTGTACCTGGAGTTATTGTTAGAAACACATGGCAGACCAGACCAGGACACTGGACACAGTCTCATACGGTTTGGCGTGCGCTGGTGTCTGTAACGGTCGTGTTGTGGACGCATCCGTCCTGTCTGTTCGCTCGTCAGACTGTTTTTCTACCTTTCAAAACCCCAAAATGGACGTGGTGTGAGCCGGGGGATGTAGGAGAGGAGGAGGAGAGGAGGAGGAGGAGAGGAGGAGGAGGAGGAGGAGGAGGAGGAGGGGGGAGGGACGAAAAAAGAAGGGGGAAGGACTGAAGGCCACTGGTGGGGGGAGGTGGGGAGGAGAGGGGTGAGGCGGCTGCTGCCAGAGGATGAATGAGTTCTACTATGTCTGCTGGCTGCGGACTCTGTGTGTGTGTGTGTGTGTGTGTGTGTGTGTGTGTGTGTGTGTGTGTGTGTGTGAACAGAGCTCCTTAAGCAGCCTCTCACGCTCAGGTACACAAGCTCCACTTCTTTTCACAGCAGAGGCTGAAAACACCGGCGCTCGGTTTGGGCCTCTGCAGACACCGTAGAAACGAGACAGAGACGTGATGATCATTTTTATTTTTTTAACCGAATCTTCAGATGTTTAAAAGTTTGTGTGTTTAAATATATTCTTTGAATAACGTGATTGAAATGGCTGAATCAATAATAATGTAATAAATGGAAATAACTAAAAATAGAAAAATATATTCAATGGCTTCCACAGTAGATGCCTCAGGAAGATATGTGACATCTTCTGGCCTGAAGAGATCTCAAATGAAGACGTTTACTATAAGAGTGTGGAGCTGGAGATCAGACGTTGGGAAAAGTCCTCAGAATGGACCAGAACAAAGATGGACGCCAGTTACCGGTGCAGAGAAAATTTCGCATTTTCTCATAATAAACTTAACGTTAAACTTCCAACTAAAACTTTTAGCACCGAACCTGACACTTAAAACTTCCAGAAACAAATGATAAACAATCTGAACTAAATAACAACACATTTAAATTCCAAAGAGCCAAAGCTAACAGTGGATAACTGGCTACACGGAGGTGGAGGTGAGTAGTGTCAGCCTACGTCTTAAAGGAAAACGCCTTGACGTGACACTGACGTGCAGGATGTTCATTAAACGTCTGAAAATCAGGAGGAAGGACGTTAAGAACCAGGAGGTGGATGAACTCAGCAGCATCAGTTCTGTCCTGCAGATATGAGACGTCTCCACTGTCTCCTCCACCTCTCCACACCCCCGCCTCACCCGCCAGACACTTAATCAATGAGCGAGTCCCTGTTATTGGCATATTGGCACTGAAATCCCCCCTTTCAAAATAAAATGCCTGGGCTCTCTCAGTCTTTGGAAGCAAAGGAATGTCCGAGTCTGAGATTCTTCTACCTCCTCCTCTGACTCCACTTCTTTCTCTCATCCCTCCATTTCTGTCTCCCCCGGCACCCTCCCCTCCCCCTCTCAAATCTCACTCCCTCCTGTCAAAATAAACACTGAGAGCTGCCCTTCTTTTCATTCAGACGCTCCGAGCCGACAGCCTCATTTAGGGACCCGCTGTCCTCCTGTGTGTGTGTGTGTGTGTCCCCTCAATGTGTGCATGTTTCTCCCAAGTATTTATAACTCACATTGAAAAGCTGCTTTTTTTTAACACCCTGTCCCTCCTCCTCCTCCTCCTCCACCTCCTCCTCCATGCCCCGGCGTGGTATCTGACATAACCGGCAATTGGTTTCTCTCCGCAGCCCTGCGTTCCTGGCAGATAGAGGGGCCGCCGACCGCCACTGGGGGAACTTTCCTGGCTCGGGGAAGCCGTGGGACAATCACACCTTTCATGGGCCGGAGAGAACGCCGCCTGTCCAGCGGCTCCTCAGCCACGGCACGGGGAATTTCTCTCCCTCCCCGGACCCTCTCCCTCTC
Organism: Hippoglossus stenolepis; assembly: GCF_022539355.2. Lineage (NCBI taxonomy): Eukaryota > Metazoa > Chordata > Actinopteri > Pleuronectiformes > Pleuronectidae > Hippoglossus > Hippoglossus stenolepis. Next base: position 2,842,641 of record NC_061486.1, on the reverse strand, counting down.
CGTTTCTTTTTCTGTTTTCTAACGTGTGTTCGGTGCCACTCGTTCATCGCTGCCATCGGATAAACTGCCAGTTTCAACACAGACGGCCATTTTGGTTTCTGTGTCCGTATCTTGTCGCTCCGGTTGTAGCAGTGTAATAATAATATGAATACTTTATCTCTTAAAGGACTTTTTTAAAGTATTTTTGCCTTTAAGTGAATAAGAGGAGTCAGCAAACTAGAGAGAGGCCACGATACAAACCAAACAGTTTGGCCTCCACCGCTGCCAGTCGAGTGGTGACCTGATCAGGAATCACACCAGCGTCGTCATTTCTAAACATCTCTGTAAAAACAAGTAGTGATGCATTTAAAAATATAAAATGTAGAAGACGGAGGAAGTGGATGTAGCAGGAAGATGGCGTCTACACACTGCTGCAGGGTCGACTGGATTTCGGCATCAGTCACAGCCCAGAATACGATCACGGTAGTTACACTTACATCAGACACTTGCTTCAGTTTGCAGAGGAAACGTGAGCCAGGACTTACCATGAAAATTGTATTGATTAAAACAGAGGCGTGTCCATTCATGTGGCACCATTTTAATGAATTTGATTCAAGTCCTCAGTTCATGTATTCTGTGATTAACACTGGTTTGTGATATGAGTCAGACTCGTCCTTGGAAATAAAGTGTTTTCAAAATCTTCACCTGTATTTATCTTCTATATTTATCCGGTTCCCTCCTCTTCATCATACATCAGGCACAGCGGAAGTCACTATTACTCCTGAACACATCCTAGAACTCTTCACATATTTGTGATTTCAAAATCATTAAATAATTAACTCCTTTACGCTCAGTGGTTTCCGGCCTGCTGCACCTTCTCACACTCCTCTTCCACCCTGTTTTCCTTCCTTGATCTCTCTGCAGCGTTCCTCCCCCCCCCTCCCTCCAGATCTCCCTCTGAAGCCACCTTGGGGTTTACAAAGCGACCTTTTTGCAGGTTTAAATTTAGAATCGCCCTCTTTGGGGCCACGACTCAGTTCTGCAGCTCGTCCCGGAGAAGGAGAGACCGAGAGGGAAGAGGGGGCTGGTTTCTAAACTCGTCCCCGTAAATTGGCAGGTTCTGTGAAAACCAATTTGGAGAGGTTCGGTTTGGAAGCGAGAGGGGGGGGGCCAGTTGTGATGCTGCGCTGTGCGCTTCCCGTAAACGTGTTGAGTAGCTTTATTCAAAGAGCTGCGGTAAAAAGGCCAAATAAAGATCAAATCAACACGGAGGAAGCTCGCAGGGGAGGGTTGGGTTTCTGTGCAGCGGTGGGGGCAACCTGGGACATGGAAAACGCAATGAAAAGGAAGAGGAGGAGCCAAAGAAATGAAAAGTTCCCAAAGTTAATGAATGTGTTAATAAATGGAGTCAACTGAAGCACATCAGAGTAAAAACAAAACTGTATTTACATAAATAAACGCCACTCAAACTCGAATGAGTGACACTCCCATGACTCCGCCAAGGCTCAACAGACCCTTAAATTCAACCAACCCGCACATAGATGTCACCCGCAGATATCAGACCTCTAATGATTCTGATTCTTTTCAACATTTATACGTTTTTCTCTGAGAAATTAGTCAAAAAACATCTCACAATGTCTCAGAAAAAGATTATTTCTTATTTCTACCGGCAGCGATGAAATGTGCAGACTTTGTTTCAGGTGGAGCTTCCCATGAAGAAGTGTCACAGAGTCACACAGACACACACACACACACACACACACACACACACACACACACACACACACACTCTCACGCACACACACACCCTGACTTGGATCAGCAGAGGGGTGGGACCTGCAGTCTTGCATCCTGGTGTCACGTCAGCCTTTTTAATTCCTTCCAGGAACCTGTGAGGATTTTCACCGTACTAACAATGTGTACTCATGCATGACTCACACACACACACACACACACACACACACACACACACACACTCTCACATCACTCTTTCTCCCTGTCCCCCTCTTTCTTTCCCTCCACCTCTCTCTCTCTCTCTCTCTCTCTCCCTCTCTCTCTTCTCTCTCTCTCTCAGAAGTCTTCATGATATGTGTGTTTTCATGTGGATTTCATGTGTGTGTGTGTGTGTGCACCTGAGCGAGTTTCCACGCACGGATGCAAGTCCCGGTCTCACTGTGCAGCCACATCTCTTTAGTCGGGCCTGTTGCTCTTCAGTTTCCCGTCCTGTCGTCTCCTAACGCACTCATGACTCCGCTCTCTGTGCAGGCTCCATCATCTCGGGGCAATCAAGTGCAGTCAATGTTTCTTTCATAAAGGCTGCATTTCGCCTCATCGTAATTTCTCCTCAACCCCAGTTTAGCCAGAAGCCCCCTGTGTATCTATAGGCTCATTCAGGCGCTGAGCATTTCGCCGTCGCCACACGAAAACCAGGCATCTGCAGAAAATGTGAGCTTTTCAAGGACGCAGGAAAAGACATGAGGTTGTTCCACTCGAGGATTTAAATTAAGTTTTTTTTTAAATGACAGAAAATACAAAGTTTTAAGTCATGACATCCACGTTAAAAACATGAATGAGAATCAGTAGTATAGTATAAATTACTGCATACGCTGATCTGTAGTTAAATTATAAGGATACTTGACTGAACAGTAAATGAGAATAAAGTTGCACAGATACAAGTCAATAAAACCACAAGTCAGGAATATCTCAGCCAATTAAACAAAGAAAGGGCAAATATTTCTCTATTTATTTAGTTTGAAGTTTGTGCTGAGGACAGCTCCTTCATTTCCCTTGAGTGGTGCATTGTGGGAGAGTTAGTAAACGTGCTTCCAGTGTGAACACACTCTAACTCACGATGAAGACCTTTCAGTAAAATTGGTGAGGACAGGATCGGAGATGGAGTTCAACACAAAGAAAAGGATTTTCAACATCTTGTCCTATATTCTAAAAAAACTGATAAAAAGGCGATTCAACAAAGTTAAGACTCATTTTTAGTGATTAAGAATAAAACAAGAATTTATTACTTATTATCTTTGACATTTAACTAATGCAACATTTGTCCCTCTGAGGTCAGTTTCACACTAAGACATGACAAGTGAGCATGAATTATTATTGTAGTACTATTATTATTATTATTATTAGTAGTAGTAGTAGTAGTAGTATTATACTTTCAGATATGACAGCAGTGTAGCTTCAGTTCTGCTTGTTGTCAAACAGGTTTGCAGAACAGTAAATGGTAAAATAAAATGACTTCAAATTTATATGGAGCTTTTCCAGTCTTATCAACCACTCAAAGTCACATCCACACTTTCATATGCGCTGCCTTTACTATCACACACTGTTCACACACTGTTCACACACTGTTCACACACTGTCAGGCACAGCAGGGGAAACGTGGGGTTCAGTCTTTGGCCCAAGGACACGATCTAACGAGCGTCTGGCTAGAGGGCGACCCGCTCTACCTCCAGAGCGTTAGCCGCCCGAGCGTGCAGAGTTTTCTTTTCCTGTACCTGCAGACGGTTAAACTGACTTTCATCACTTTTCCAGGAGGTGAACAGACTCAAACTCAAGGGTTCACATTCTCTCTTTTTCCATATTTAACCAAGACAAAAGCTTTTTAACCACACACTTTTGGTGATTCATGCTTTAGTGGCCACGAGCAGAAAGTAAAAACGAAATATGCCGTGAGTGACAGTATGAACGTTTGTGAATATTAGTAGATTTGTTTATTAAAAACTCCAACATGTCTCATATCCACTCTCATTAAAACGCAGACAAAGTAATTGTGCAAAGGTTCAATTAAACGTGTCGTCTGACAGCGATGCTGGTTCAGAGCAAACAGAGCGGCAGCGAGACAGAACGAGTCCGACTGGTTTCTGCTCCAGATCCCATCCAACAGGGTTTTCTTTCCTGGATCCTGTGCGGATGAAGACAGGTGGAAAAAACTGAGGATAAAAACCTTTTCAGAACTCCTGAAATATCAAATCTGAATATAATTAATACGATAAATATCAGAGGAAAGAATAAGAGGAGGTGACTTTCAATGTGTGTTCATAGGATAAGATTGGAAAGTAGCAGCTAATATTCATTAACACATTATCAGACATTTTTAAAGGTAAAGTTCACAGTATGGATCATCCTCCACTGTCCTCCACATGAAAAGAAAAATACACGTTCAGCAGTTTTTAAATTACCTTTCGATTATAATACTTTCACCAGTATCACCCGACCAGCACCTGCCTTCCTCTCGCTGCAGCCGGGCTTTGTTTGAAGTTGAATGCGGCCGACAGAAGCCAAATAAAACGCCTCCGGCCTTGTTTGCTTGTTGGAAAGAATTACATGACTTATTAGAAGTGACAGATTAAATGAACCCTCAGGTGCTGCAGCAGGTCGTCTACTGGCAGGAAGGGTGAGAGGGAGGATGTTCATCATCACATGGCTTTTAGACGATGATCTACTGTGTATAATATCATATATATATATTAAAAAGAAGTACAAAATGTTTTGGAAATGAAGGGAATGGAGCAAAGTCTTGGGAGATGAGTTTGTCGTGGAGTATTTATGAAGCGATGGGAAGGAACAGACGATTTGGATCCGTTCTAATACCAATAACATCGGGTCCAGAATCATCGATATCAATATCACTGATACACTTTTTATTATGAATAGCACCTTCTGTAATATGTAGAAAGATATATGAAGCATTTCCATTACTATTAAATCAATAAGGGACCGGGGACAGTTTGTGATGGTGAATAAAACGTTTGCATGGCTTCTTAAAAGCTGCTTTTAACTGTGGCCTCAAACCGAGAGGGTTCGAATCCCAGTTCGGGGTCCGTCTGTGTTTGCATGTTCCCCCCCCCCTCTGTTTTACAGTGACTCACTTCAACTGAAATAATGTAATGTAAACAAAATCATTACATCTCGGTGATTTATAATATTAGTCTTATAAATCTTCGGGGAAGAGAAGAGGTGATAATGCAGCTGCTCAAACAGTCGTTGATAATGAGACGTGGTCGGCGTTTACCACCTGTACTAAATGTATATGGTCATATTACCCCATTATATTCAAATGGCACAAAGATGATTTATGCAACCATAAAAAGTTGCTCTAATAATCCTCGTGAAACTGCGACTGTACAACCACTTTAATAGCGATGTTACAGTTTACAGGAGAATCGTTGAATATCATTTTCTGATGCGTTAAAGCACATAAAACTGTTTTCGTTAAAAAACAACCTGATACACACACGGGATCGTTCTCTGGATTCTCAGGGTCCATTCGTTAGTTGGGAAAAAAGACGGAATTAGTGATACGGCGTTTTGATCATTCACTTCTAAAGGTGCAGTTCGCCAAACCAAATAAATAACACCACCATTCATTCACTTCTCCCTCCACCACCAGTTTCCTTTCCTTTCTACTGGTGTGCACTGAGAAAACACACACACACACACACACACGAGTGAAGATGTCGACCCACTCAAACAGCAACAACACACCGACAACACAGAGCAAACACGTGTCAGGAACATACATGTTCACATGTGGACACACGCAGAGCGAACACACACGCTGAGTGATGCACACATGCACTGAACACACAAACATACACACAGTGAAAACACGCTCGGCTTCCCCGCACATTTTGGACATAAATAGCAGAATCAACACAGGGTCGGTTTTTAAAAGGACCTGGTTGAAGTGAAAAAGGTCAGAGCGGCGCTCAGACGCCTGAGAAGAAACACACACCTCAACTGACCCACACCCGACTGGATGGATTCACCTCAACACTGGTGCCAATATCCTGATGCATCTCAGAATACGTGTAGATTCCAGCCCTGAAGGACAGAATTACAAGACATCATAATGGGACAGGACCTCAGGATTCCCCTCGTCTTTGTCTTTAAGGCTTTAAGAAGTCACCACAGGGTCTGACGTCTTTGTCGGCGTCTCCCACGTGTCGGGCTCCTCCTCTTCATCCGGAGATATGTGTATAGTTTTTATTTTTCAGTTTTGCGTCCGTGTGTTAGGAACGTCATCAACACGCCCTCTGTTCTCTCACACGGGCTCAGTCAGACGTCCTCCTGAGTTTTTACTTCAGTGTTGGCAGGAAAACACTCAGCAGAAAGTCCTGAGCGACTGACTTGGACATTTGCGTTCTCACACAACCTCTGGATGATTTCAGGAGAACATCTGGAGTTCAGTGCCGGTTTCAAGGCACCGTCACATTCTGTAGGATTAAAGTAAAGCTTCACAAAGGCTGCTCAGGATAACACCAGCACAAATGTTTGATTAAAGCATAAGTGCAGAACTTCTTATCGTTTCTTGGAAAATTGGTGAAAATGTTCAAGACAATCATCACACAATGTTAAAAAAAGTGACAGAAAAACTACTGGATCTGCATCAATAGTTTATATTCCTCCCACCAAGTTTCATGGAAAACTGTTTGGTAGTTTTAAACCCATCTGATAATCGGACGGGGGTGAAAACATAACCTCCTTGCTGCTGGTGATGTGAATGGACGTGATTCAGTGAGGACACAGGAGACTGGCACTGAACTCCGCCTGAGAGGAAACATCACTTCACCACTGGGGAGACACAGGAGTCACGTTTTTTCCTTGTTCTCTCTATTAATACTTTTAAATAAATATTGACCAGAAAGAAAAAAACACACGGACATTTGAATAAATACAAAGTGAGTGAATGTGCTGCTTCTTCTGTTTATTGTGTGAAATGTTTTAAATGTCGAGCGTCTTTTTTCCATATTACTGATTTTATTACTGGTTTGAATGTGAAACGAGCCGTGACTCAGGTCAACAGGAGCAGAAAGTGATAATTATAGAGGTTCTCGTTTTCCTTTTCTCTGAGCGGCGACTCGTCTACGATCTTATGACACAACGGTGAGAGTGAGTCTGATCCGTAGAGTCTATTATGTTTATTATATTTTATACTGCAAATACTGGAACCACAGACCCGTACATACGCCGTCAGATCTACTGGTTGTGTTTGTTTGTTTTAATAAGTAAAATAAATGACAACTATAACTCATTCATCTACTCACACACATATGCTCACAGTGCATCTCTGTGCAGCACGTCCTCTATCACACGTCCCTCATACACAGCCGTCAAGGGGGATTTAGGGTTCTGTGTCTTGCCCATGGACACTTCGGAGGAGCTGGGTATTGAACCACCGACTGCCTGTGACACAGCCGCAAAAGATGGTGTTAATGGATGTTGAGCTTTATTGCGACTTTGTTTGAGAAACCTACAACTCGTCTTAACGTATATGCAACTTATATCAGAAGTTTATCCGGAAGGTTTTAAATGTAACATGCTGGGACGTCTTCTGAGCTCAGTTGTCGAGCTCAAACCTCGGACAAGGTCCAACCGCCCTGTTGAATTCAATCTACACACACACACACACACACACACACATCAGTCCTCTGGATATGTCCGATTTTTTATTTTGAATTATAGAAGAATCTCCTGTGTCTGTCCCTTTGTTCAGGACATTTAATGGCTTCTTTCTCGGCCCGTGTCCGGTGTGTGTGCAATGCTGCTGACAAATGATTAACAGATTAACAAATCAGAAATGTCATATCATGCTCGTGTGCGTTCCTGGATCCATGCAGACGTTTAGAAGCTCATGGTTCTTGTTTTAAATGGACAAACACATTGGCATCCGGATGAGCACCTTTAAATACTTCTAGATAAATGTCTTCATTACAGGACGCTCACTCATGACTTCATGAGGATTCGGATGAAGTCGCCTCACATCTTGTTTCGCAGCCTTCAACAGGAAACACAGAGCCGAGGTAACGACGGACATTTCAATCCAATCCTCGTCTCTCACACATATTTCTGTTTCACGGAGACGAGAGCCGGCCGCAGCTCCGAGTCTGGCGGCGGTGAAGCCGGAGTAATGAGTGGGACATTTTGGAAGTGGACTCACTGTTGCTGTGCCAGCGAGGTTTAAATGGAGACAGAAGGAAATGAAGTGTATCAATGGAGAAAGTGTCCTGCTGCAGGTACAGGTGAGGTTCCAGCGAAATGCCAAACAGAACAGGTCCAGTTCAGTTCATTTCCACAGTAAAAACAGAGAGAGAGACCCAGAGGGTACAGTGAGTGCAGCTCCATCCTCAGTCTGTTTCCTTCAAAACATCCGCTCCATGAATTAGACATCTTATTTACAGAGCACCCCCTCCTCCTCCTCGGCCCGGACCTCCATCCCACCCCCTCTGCTCCTGCCCGCCTCTGGCCCAACACCATCACCCCACCCGTCTCTCCCCTGTCCTCCCGGTCTCCTCCCCTGTCTCTTCTCGTACGCCCACAGAGAGGAAGGTTCTGTAAAGGTCTTTGGTTACCATGGTGGTTCTGTAGAAAACCGCTGCGACTCAATGAGCCCTCTGATTTCTTAACGGGGAAAAGAAAACTACACATGAGAATAAATAAGCAACTGTGGTTCTTACAGTTATTTTTAGTCCGGTAACTTCAGTTGCTCTTACAGGACTTACACGTATCATCTTAAGATAAATAAACACTTAATATCATCACTATTATTATATTTACTAATACTAAACAGATTTTTATGTATTATTGGTTTCAGGAAAACTATAAAAAACTATTTCAATAATAACTTCAATCATAACTTTTAGTGCTTAAAATGCAAAAACAATGTTATTACCTGAGGAGGTTGTGTTTTTGTTGTGTCTGATAGTTTGATAGATAAAATCTACTTGAAGGATTATCACGAAACTCGTTGGGTCAGAAAAGAACAATTTCAATTTAGGTGCAAATCCGAATAAATTATAAATTGTAATTTTCTTTTACTTTCTCTGAAGCGTTTCCAACAGAATTCATTCAATCTAACGGTGGAAGCAGAGTTTGAAAACGCTGGAACGAGGCTGTAACATGCAACAGATTTTTTATTAAAGTTGAAAGAGCGAAAGAGAAGAATCCCACAGCTGTAGTTTAAATTATGAGATCTGACTGCACAGGAGCAAAACATCAAGTTAGAGATCTCTGATATTATCATGAGAAGTGTCAAATTCTTTTTGGTTCACTATGGTAAATTAAATAAAGGTGCAACGCCACTGTCTAGATAATTAACGGGCACTCCTAACGTACGAAGGAGGAGATGGAGACGGACAGATCATAATGTGACAGAGAGAAAAGTGAAGTTTCTCTTGTGTAGTTAAAATATCTTCTGGAACGTTCTCCCACACAGCACTTCACTTTATCCCTGAGGTCACGTTCTGCACACAGGTTCTCACTGTGGTTCCCTCCTGAAGAACCTCTGAGGTTCTGGATAAGACGTCCTGATTATTTCTCTCCTTCTCTCATCAAACAGTAACGAGTCGTCGCCTCCAGATCTCAGACTCAAAATATCATTTCCTCTCTTTAAATCCTCCAAACCTCTCACACACACACAAGCGGCAATTAAAGTGCGTTTAATTTTAGTCTCATCTGGCGTGTTAGCTGTACAAAGGTACCAGTGTTAGCTACAGGCCGGAGAGGGGGGTGCGGAGGTATTTATAGTGAAGAAAGTAGCGAGGAGCGGTGGAGGAGGGAGGAGTCTGCCGCTCATGGAGGAATAAGACAAGTACACAATAATAGAGTGTGATAGTTGTTGTTGCCGTGATCTGAACAGTGGCGTTCGGAGCGTGGTTCAGCTCAGGTTCCGGTCTCCTCCCACGACGTGAGCGTTAGATTAATTGGCGACACTTAAATTTCCCATTGGTGTAAATTCTGTTTGTCTTCGTGCATTAGGGCCTCGAGTCATTTTGTTGGTGGCGTTTAATCACACCGGTGATTAAAAGGGTGGAGACAGAGACGAGAGATGAATCATTAAAATCCTCAGAGCAAACAGTGACACAAAAAGTTATCACAGGGTCGAGAAGATGCCGTTTGTTATTTGATATCTTAAATCCGGTGTCATGTTTGAGTGGCTGCAGGTTCGATTCCGACCCGGAGCTTTGCTTCCCCCCCCCCTCTCACTGCATTTCACACTCAACACTGTCCTGTTAACAAAAGGCCCAAATACGTGTTTAAATAAAGTGTTTACTACTTTTTTACTCCCACACAATCTGATGACTTTTTAATTTCTCTGTTTATTTTCGATTTCCAAAGTGAGTCGGGGATCGAAACACATCTGGATGCATTTGGAAAAACCCAGAAACTATCAGAGGTATGAAATGTGTGACGCAGCAAATCAAAAAACACTGTGGGTGCAGTTAAAGAGAACTAACAGTTTGTTTAACACCATCAGCTGCAGCCTCTGGGTTCAGGTTTCAGATAAATGCTTGTGATTGGCCCGACCTGAAATTTGTCTGAAATCCAACAAACACGTGAAAACTAAACTAAACATCTTGTGTCCCACTTTCAAACTTTTCACCTGAACTTTTTATAGATTCTGGATGTTTTTGATATTCATGAAAGACTTGTTTTAATTTTAAAGAAAGTTTATCACGAGAAGAAAACGTAGCTGCTGAAGTTTTGGTCTGGATGGATGAATAATGAGCTGAACCTGAATGAGCTTTTATTTTATTATTCATATATAGTTTTAGATCTCGACTCTAAAACAACCAATAGAGGAATTTTTATTGTTTGTTATTTGGAATAAGAAACAATATAACGATCATGAAACTTTATAGATTTCTGTTTTCCTAACTATATCTCGTGACGTTAATGTGCGTTAGCTTGTTTTAATGTTTTAAAGTAAATTGGATCGTTCTTTTTCAGCGACACCGACCAAACCTCACAAACATCCCAGGGACGAGTGAACGACAGTAAAGCGAGAGATAAACTTTAACACAGAACAAAGACGTGATAAAGTTTTTAATGACAACAGTCTACAAAAGAGTTAAATCTAAACAGTGCATCACATTAGACAATAGTTATTTTTAAACTGTCTTGCAGAAAAAGTGACTTTGGGCAAATGGTCTGAATCCGTATAAGTTAGTCAGGATGCGACGTGTTGTGTAACAAACTGTTTTAAACATAAACCTGCCGTACAGTTCATTATCTCTCTTCCCTCTCTCTTTCCCTCCCTCTCTCGTTCTGTTCATTGTTCCAGCTTCAGGTGCCGTGCCGGCTGGTTAATGGTTAACGCCGGGCTCGGCCCTGGCGGACAGCGAGGGGAGGAGGTGGAGGCCCGTGAAGAAACGGTGACATTTCACTGCCATTATTCATCCGTGCTTTGTTCCCGCAGCGCTGAGGAGTGTTTGCACTGGGATGGAGTGCAGGGCGGAGAGAGGGACGCCGAGATGGAGGGATGAATGGGGCAGGGTGTGGAGGGAGAGAGGGGGAGATTGGGGGTTTGAGAGGTGAAGAAGTCACGGGGTTAAAGTGTGAGACACCTATGAGGAGAGGATAAGAGACAAAGACCTCTGTGTTTCTATCTCTGACTTTTAATCCTCATGATCTCATTTTGTTTCTCTCTCCTTTTGTGTCTAAGTCCTTTACTTCTTTTTAATTTTTCTACTTTCAGACACAGACACTCACACTCACACACACTCACACTCACACTCACACACGGACATGCTGTTGGCAGCTGTTTACATGGTGTGTTTGCACAATATGATGGCTGGGAGGAGGAGGAGGAGGAGGAGGAGGAGGAGGAGGAGGACAGTGAAGGAGGGGCAGGGATGTTCTCTCCTCTGTTGAAACTACCACAGAAAACCTCATCAGCTGCCGCACTCACTATTCCAGGATTGATGCAATCTACCTGAATCCATGTGCGATGAGCCGATAGCTGTGGATCTGCTCGGACGTGTTGCACTTCTGTATTTGTGCTGCAATAAAACTCGGTGTCATCTTCTATTACTAAAGGGATATTACGCCACTTGCATGACAAACTTCTGGTGTTTGTCTGATGTTGCCAAACACTGTGGGACCGTGTGGGAGAAAACCATTAAACCAGTGGATGGAAATATGAACCAAATTTCCTGAGACTTTAGCAAAGATTGTTTTTAAATGTGTTTAATGTGTCAATGTGTGATACATCCCCACTGGTTTTACCCATTTCTATAATCCATACGAATGTTATCATGTCATCTGGGAGAAGAAAACTAACTCCTGAAGACAGATGTTTAAAATAAAACAAATATATTCGCCCCAGATGTTCAAAGTTTTTGTCCCGAGGTCTGAAAAAAATACAACTTTTAAACGTAGTGAAACATGAACATCGTCAAAAACCTGCATCGTGTAAGTTTCACAAGGTTTTAGACGCCTCATTGAAGGACTGGTGTTCAGAATGAGCTGCGCCTGCACACACGCATGTTACACGTGTGCATGAACCGTGCATGTCAGTGTGTGTGTGTAGCTGTATACAGTGATTCTCAGTTAGGTCACACACGCACACACACACACGGACACACACAACACACAGTGGGTATGCAGAACAATGGATGGCTTTGACAGAGCTGGGCTGACAGGAGGAGATGGGCCGGATCTATTGTCTCCTCTGTTTACTCACAGACTCACCTGGCACTGAGCTAATAGCACCAGCTCTATCTGTCAGTGCAGGGGACGGGGGTCTTAGCCCACGAACACACACTCTCACACACACAGACACACACACACACACACACAGTGAGAAACAGCAGCATGCAGTCCCACAGTTGTCTGCAGGACACTAACGCAAAAAAATAAAGAAAACTTGGAGAGGGTGGGGTTTTTATGTTCCGTTAATGTTTTTGTTCTAAATGGTGTGTGTCCGTGTGTGTGTTGCCACTGTTGTGTGTGCGTGTGTGTGTGTCCAGTCACACCTGGGTGTCCTGGGAGGTTCTCAGTGGAGGGGAGGGTTTATGGAGTAGAAAGAGGAGGGGGTGGTGGGGGTTCTTTCAGGTTTTTACTACTGTGCAAATACACACACACACACAAAGCAGCCACAGTTGATGGGTTTTGATGGGATCAGTTGGAAGCCTCAGAGTGACCCTGCCCCAACCCCACCCTTGTTTGATCGACAAGGCTGAGAAAAGAGGGGTATGAGAGAGTGTGTGTGTGTGTGTGTGTGTGTGTGTGTGTGTGTGTGTGTGTGTGTGTGTGTGTGTGTGTGTGTGTGTGTGTGTGTGTGTGTGTGTGTGACTGGTCCTCCTTCAAAAAGTTAAGGAACAAACTCAGTACCCAGGTGCTGTCGTTCATCAGGAGGAACATCAATCTGGGGCCAACATGTTTTAACCCCAAATAACTTTTAACAAAACAAGATTCCATTCTTTTCCTTAACGTTAACAAATCATTTAAAAAACACAAAACCGACGTGTGCGAGTTCATCTCTGATGTTAAACATCAGCAGACTGTCTGTGGAGGCGGCTCCGAGCCCATTGGCTCCCACTGGACACGCTCACAGCGTCGTTTCATAATCAGAAGCAGAATGTCCCTGAGTCGAGCTCGTATCTCACCGGTCACCTTGAATCCAATCAAGCTGCACCAAGTTACACACACACACTCAGAGATATCAGATTGCTAAATATGCCAGATTTTGTTTTCCCATCAAGATCCATCTCTGGGGAAAACGTTGAAAAAGGACACATCCCACAATGTTAAAGGACGTTTTAAATAGTTCCTGGTTCCGCCCCATGAGCAGGATTCACTCCTGTGCCTCATCCTTCCACCAGGCTTTGTGTTTCAGTTGTTTTTGTGTAATCTTGCTTGAAAACCTAACCTGCAAACAAACGTCCTCTGGACACGACATCTTTGTCAGGCAGTGTTTTCAGCAGCGGATCGACAGCCACAGTGTTTGTTGCTCTGGCGATTGTTTCCAGCTGCAGGACGGTGAATGTGGGTCTGAATCACGATAATAAACGACAATGTGTGTGTTCATGGTAATGAAGTAATATATCACTCAGCTCAGTGTTGTGTTATCAGACTTTTACACTGACAATATTTGTTATGAGAATCAAGTCACTGTTGGTTCAAGAGAAACACACATTTCTGATGCTGGTTTACAAAACCTCAGAGTCTCAATACTCACGTAGATCTGTTACTGGATCAATAAATAAAATCATTTCTCTTGTTAAACTTGTGAGGAAATGACCAGTGAACTGTCATGAACTTCAGTATTTGATTTTTAAAAGGTAGAGTTTGTTTCCCGGTGATTTTAAATAAGGTAGAAAAACTAAACCATGGATTTCAGTGAAACGTTTTTGGGTTAAAAAATAAAAAACCTTTAGTCCTTTAACCGTGTGTTGATTTAAAGCTGTGAGTGAACTGTATACGTGCCTCGCCCTAATCTGACGTGTGTGTTTTCAAATGTCTCGGTGGATAATGGCGGCGGCGGTGGCGCCGGAGGCCTCGTCTGTTTCACAGCTTTACCTTTACCTTGAGAGGTTGAGACCCGTGTCAGAGTTTCCCCGGTTCACTCTCAGGTCTCAAGGCCTGGCCAGGCAGGAGCCGGGCCGACCTCGGACGATAAGCCCTTTTTTGTGTTGTTCTCTGCTCGGGGCCTGGCTCGCTGCCAGCTGATAACAACGCGGGGCATACCTGCTGCATTAATGATTGGTCAGCCCTGCCTCCTGCCCTCGCCCAGGCTCTTTATTTTAACATCACTCTTTATCGTTCATGCACCCAGCACAAACTAAATCTTATCAAGGGAGGCCAGAGATCTATTCAGGACTTTAACGGCTCCGATCCTGCCTCTATTGTAAAACATTAAATTGAACAGACGGCACACTGGAGGAACAAATTATATGAAGTGTCGTATATTCTGAAAATGTACGGACTAAACAAGCAGGAGCAGCGAGCACAGTCAAACTCTCATTAACATCAAACAGGCGACAGTGGCTCTGACAGCACTGCAGGGGGGGTATTTATCCACAGTGGCATCTGTTCACAGCGTGTTGCACACCACTGCACACCTAACTACCCACAAGTGCACGTGCAGCTTTAACGTGACATAATGCATCAACAGCCACTGGTTGTGTTCTAGTGACAACATCATCAGAACACGATTCAATTATTACCTCCAACAAGGTTATGGTTTCATCTGTTTGTTTGTTTTTCAGCAGGATTACGCAAAAAAACTACTGAACCGATTTCCATGTACTTCTGTGCAGGGAGGGGACATGACGAGGAAGAACACCATGGATTTTGGTGCGGATCCAGATCAGGGGGCAGATGCAGGAGGGTTTTTTTTCAACTCCACTTTCTCTGTGTTTTCCCGACATTTGGTTAAATTCCACAGCAAAATAAAAGGCTGGATTAAATATTAGACGCAGGACAAATACATGAAAGTTAATTGAGCAGTTAGATTCGTTGCTGACTAGTTAGCAGTGTTACCCACGAGCGTCCTGTTAATTTAATTCACTCAATCATCATCTCCACTTTATTCACCCAGAAAATGAAGCCAAAATATCCCGCTTACGAACGCCGCCATCTTGTGTCAAAAACCTTTGGAGCCAGAGTCTGTGCAGTGGCGATCAGGGGATGGAGCCACGGTTTGACTTTATATCATCAAATAAATAATTAAAACCAAACTAGGAGGTGATCAAGACACTTTGACTTCACTTTTTTTGGGGGCTGTCATGTCGTCCATCTTTATTCACAGTCTGTGATAGACACTGAAGCGTGAGTGACTCCTAAACTTTTAGTCAGAGCTCTGAGTCTTTTGTGAAGTAACGAAAATGAGAATTAAAACTCAGTGTAGCTCAGCAAGTGCAACTTCCACATATTTTCTAAAAAGGATCTTTGACTATTTCTACATCCTCGTTCCGTATTTTTGTTTTGTGCTCATATCTCTGGGTCGGGCTGTGGGCGTAATATCTGCAGTACATCTGATACTGAACAGAGTGGGTCGGGCAGTGACCTCGGGGTTGTCTGGGCTGGATAAAAGGAAGTCCTGGTTAATGAGTAACTGCGCTGATGTGGTTTGGCGCTGCAGGTGGGGTGGGCGGGGGGGTTGGCAGGGACGCACACTGATAAGAGGGGAAGGTAGGGTGAGTTTTATGGGGTGCAGGTAGAGACAGACAGAGAGGGACTGGAGCTTTGTCGTCTGCATGTGGACCTATCAGTGATTTTAATTATATAATATATTTTGAATAGTCGTGTCCGTGAAGTGGAGGAAGGCAACGAGCTTATCAGGGGAAAGCAGAGGCCCCCTGTTGGAGGCTGGAGGAAGTGGTGTTAGAACTCGTCTACAAGCACTCGATGGGTCGCAGGAGAAAATTAATCTCCAATGATTTGCAGCCTATTAAAATCATTTCAACCGGATCACAAGACCGAACATATTCTGAAACGACAGTGACAGGTTCAGACTCAAAGCCTCGAGCGTAGAACACAGTGTTGACGCAGACGCCAGCTCCCTGTGTTTAGATGAAGTGCTGTGATAGGAAGACGACAGTTTGCAAATGTACTTTTCGGTCTTTGACTTCATCAAAATGCAGCCACAGCGAAGAATTCTTTCACATGACGTCAATTAGTTTCATCACTTAGCATCGACCAATGAGGATTTGTTCAGACGAGAGAACGAGGGAAAGTACAGCGCTGACATTTAACCCAAATATTCAGACAGTGACACCGTTAAAGTCTTGAACTGTTAAGTGTTCAGTTAAATACACAACAGAAGAGATAACACATTCAATTCTCACTCACGTTCGCCTACTTTATAATATTACAGTGTTTATAGTAGACTTTTAATAGACACAAGCTTTACAGTGATACTACAGGAATAGGCCTGTGTTGGTAGTGATGAGAGTATACGCAGAAGTTTTGGTATTAGTAACAGCAGAGACAGTAGATAAGTAATAATTGTAATATAGTTGTAGTGATAACAGCAGCATTATTATCATTATTAAAGCTGCAGAGACGCATCAGGGTCAATTTACCAGTAACATGAGTATTTAGCCCTGAGGTACTCGTACTTTATTTTTGGACTATATTCGTTTAAGATGAAGTTTTTAGATGTTAGACAAAAATGACATATTTCTGCTATTTAATATAATGACTTTAAAAAAAATAAAAGAACATAAATCATAAATTATTAATAAATAAATAAATAAAAACTGTAATTTTTCATATTGAACACAAACATTTTTATACTCATTATGCTCCTAAATCTTCTAAAGCTAAAAAAATTGTGAATGTCGGTTCTTTACTTAATGAGTAACAGAAGAAGTAATATTGTAGTATTAGTGATTGCAGAGTTAATGCTAACATTAGCAGCAGCAGCACAGTCCTGGTTTATTGATCTCAAAGTGGGAGGTTCCACCTGCGGCTGATTTACAGTAAGTAACGTAACACACGGACCAATCAGAGAGCTGCTCTCCGTCCTGCAGCTGGAATCACTGTTATACCCCCGAGTCGAACGCATCAACACCTGTGAGCTGCACACGATTCAGCCCCTGAGACGTCGACCACTTCATCCACCCTCAGTTCCTCTCAGTTCCTCTCTGCCGCGGTGGAGCGAGCAGGAATGTGAAGGTGAACCACGTTGATCTCTGCACCATCAGGGAGAGAAGTTTAGAGATAAGACCCCCAGATACTGACCTTAAAGAGGTCGCCACGACAACCAGCGTCACCTTTAACCTCGGCACTTTAGCTTCACTTGCTCGTTGTAGACAGCGAGACAGGGGGGGGGGACCGGAGTGAGATTGGCATCAGGAACATTTTCAATCAGTTCATCTATAGATGAATCTATTTGTTAACTCTGACGTGGGACCATCACTACAAAGACGCTGCTGATGCTGCAGTATTTTCCTTTAATACTGAAAAATTTAAGAGCATCTTTGGTTTGTTTAATCTATTTAATTTCCTCGTCTTTCTCTTCACAAGACTCTGACACGGGGAAACTCATTTTGGGAACTTGAATAGATTTGAGTGACAGAAATCCTCTCTTCAGTTCAAACCACCACTGCAGGTTGTTATTTGAAACCCTCTGTGGCCAAATCTTGTTTGTCCAAACCACAGAATCCTCACCTTCCTAAAGAGCTCGGCTCCGCACTCTGTTTTTCTTGCGTCTTAACGGAACAAAAGCCGACTTTAAACGCAACAATGCAGAGGAAATCCTCCGCATTCACTGTCAGGGTGTAAAGTTTAGGGTCGAAAGCTTTGAGGGGTTAAACTAATGAGGATATAAAGATATACCTCAGGATGCACCGACTCCCTCCTCTTCCCACACGCAGACCTGGTTCGACCGGACTGGGTAATCAGTTACCTGCTCCAGCTGACCTGTGCTACCCACATAGCCCACCACACACACACACACACACACACACACACACACACACACACACAAACCCCAAAGTCCACTTAAAAACGGCCCATGTACATACTACAGTGGATATGTCAAAATGACACTTTGGAATAGTGTGTGTGGTTTTATGATATTGTGTTTTCACATCCCAGCTTCACACGCACTTTGTGACTTCTTTCTTTTCGTGTGTTTTTTGTTTTATAGACCAAATGTGATGAGCAACATGAATAATAACTTTATGAAGATGAACACGCCTGAGGAAGTTTGTTTGTGGCTGAAACACAGAGCTTCAAACTTGAAGCCAAATTATTCCGCACATTGTAAATGTCCCACTGATTTGAATTCAGTTTTGTTTGGAGGTCTTCTGTGATTGGTCGGAGAGATAACTGGAACAAAGAAATATGCAAAGCTGAGCAGCAAGCGAGTTACTAATTAATCTCCAGATGGGCCGATGCAGTCTATACGATAAGTCAAGTGAGATCACGTCAAATTCACATTCAGCTGAGTTTTAGAAAACGAACACACTCCACATCACAATTTCAACTGCAGACACTTTAGAAAGCTTCGTTTTCCAAAGCGCTCGATTATTAAAAATCCCAGATTTACGTGAATGGAAGAAAAGCATCTTGTAATGAATCCACGTTGTGTGTGTGAACACGGCCTCAGACTTTCTTGGTCTCTTATCTCAGTATCTCCGTCTATCTACCTGAACCATAACTTCTCCTCCTCCAACTCCCAACTGCTGCAGCCACTTCTCCCCCAAGCAGCTTGTTCCTCACCCGACCACCGCCGTTCCTCTAACGACCACCAGGAGAACACACTGACACGGTGGCCATTTTCCTCTGGCTATGCAGAATAATGTTGAACTGCAACACATATATAAACATATAGAATCTTACAAATGGTTAATGTTACGGCTTCCTGCAGCAACTGAAAAGACGATGGCTCACCTCAGCTAATGCTTTGTTATCAGATGCAATGAGAAACATGGAGGAAGCTCACGAGCACATTATTTAAGCCTGGAAACATTTCAGCTTCACGCCCATAGACTGTAAATAAAGATGGATGACACGTCTCTACTTCCTCAAACTGTCCAGAAAGGCTACCATGTCCTACGATGACATCATTTGGAGTCTGTGCAGTGGTGATGGAGGGAGGGAGATGAGGTCACACCTCGACCTGTCGTGAGTCAATCAGGAAGTTTCACTTTTCAACATCAAATAAATAATTAAAACCAAACTTGAGCAGAAACACTTGCTCGAGCATAAACCAGTGTGACAATCTAACTTATTTCAAAGTTAACTTCACGAGCGGGACAATTTGACCTTTGACCACATACACACAGTTTTTACCTATAGTAACTTAGAAAAGAATTAAACAAATATTCACATTTATATATATTCTCTATAAACCATCTACTCGTCTACGTTCTATTTAACATCCTCTTAACTAAACCAACTTTGACCGGACTATGGCGCCTGCAGCTACAACCCCCCCGTCCTGCTGACAGCGAACAGTCCACGTTGCTCTGGAGATATTTAGAAATCTCAAATTAGCACAAAATGTCCGAAACTAACCACAACACATCTTCATCCACATTTTAAAAGAGTGTAACAGCCGCCCAGTGCAGTCTTTGACCCCCAGACCAGTATGTGGGTTATCTGTCAGCCTTCACCTGTGGCTGAACAGCCTGTTCTCTTTGCTCTCCTCGTTTCCCCGCTGCCATCCCACCATTGTCACCCACATACACCCCCCTCCCCTCCGTACTCCCCCGCCCCTGGTCACCGAGTCCAGCTCTGTCAGACGTGGGTGGAGGATGAACAGAATGAACTGGGCCCCCAGTCAAAATCAATTGCTCCTTGTTTTATTTACTCTCTAATTTATCCGCTGAAGTGACGCGAGTCAGCATCAGAGTCTCGACCGAGTCTCTGCACAGAGAACGGTGTTCAACAGAGAATCGGCAATAAGAGAAATTCATCAAAGTTATTCAAAGCTTGAACCTGAGGTGTCTATAGAGGAAGTGATATTTAACACGTAGACACGTATGAGGTTAGAGCGCAGGAATGTATAGTTTTCACCCTGATAATAAAACGTTATCATGCGTCAGGAGTTGAGCAACTGGGACTTGCAGGAATGTTTTGTTGTGGCACACTGGGCTGGGAGGGCTGGGAGAGCTGGGAGAGCTGGGTGTGTCCCGCTAATGTAGGTCGGCTCTCTTTCACCTGTGTGTTTGTCAAGACTGGAATTTTTAGAATTTCTTTTTCCTCCTTTATTAAAATAGTTTTATTGGTTTGTATTTCGGTTCAAGTCACGTAAAGTAGCCGTAAAAGCTCGGGGGACGGAGGCAGAAGCCGCCTGTAGGCGCGTTAACGAGTCACTCAACCTGTCAGCGGTCTGCTGGGTGGTGACTGGTTAATAACAGCTCGAGCAGTCGTTCCACTTCCTTCTCCACATCCTTTAACTGCACAGGTGAAGGGCTTTCCTAAGATCCGGGAAGCTGTGTGTGCGTGTGAGAGAGAGAGAGAGAGAGAGAGAGAGAGAGAGAGAGAGAGAGAGAGAGAGAGAGAGAGAGAGAGAGAGCCCGAGGACAACAGATCAATATGAGTGACTAATGAAGGAGAGTGCGCAGCAGGAAGTCGTGAGTCACCACAGAACATCAAACCTGTGGGCGTGAACCTCCGACTCTTTATGAGAATTAAACCGTTGTTTAGTTAACAGCACAGTTTATAAACCGCACGTCCAAACTACAGTAGAACTGTGGTGAGTCGTCGTGTGTTAACTCACCGGGATCCGGATGCGTGTCTGTTTGAACCAGGATAGAATTTAGAAAATATAACTGACATTTGACATCTTGGATTTGATGGATGTACTGTTGATGTTTATTAAGATGTTTAATTAAAATTCACATTAGAGAAAGAACAACAGCAAATTCTCACTAATGACAAACTGGATTAAATTAGTTATTTATCTAGTTATCTAAGTTATCTTAAAAAAAAAAAGCTGTTGATTATCTATTCATGAAATCAACTGAAAGGTATTATACTTATCACATAAGTAAGTATTAATTACTTGTTACTTATTATTAAACTTTAAAATTCAGTCTTCAAAAGGGGCGAGAAAATGGGGGAGACAGTCGTCCCACAGCCCGAGGAGACGTCCTCACAGTTTGTTTTATCTGACCAGCGGCCGTATTTAAAAAGACATAGATTTAAATATGTAGATCTACAGAAAGATATAGAATACAACAACTTTTGTTTACCTAGTGTTTGAGAAGCTGGAATCAGCATTTATCCTTCATGAATAAGTGACAATAAGTTCTTAACCATCGATTGTGATCTTCACTTTGTTTTTCATATTGTAAAAACAAAATCAATAAACATATAAAAAAAGGTGGATGAATAATCGATTCATTTAGGATTAACTTATTATGGACTACTTCATTCATTATTTTTAAAATCTAGATTTGGTTCAACATTGATCATTATGCATCTTTACATTTTTTGGATCTTATAGAAGAGCGAGGGAGAAAAATTACAGGCTGATGATATTTTTTAAATATGCAAATGCATTTTGAAAGTAGTTTTTTAGCATCAGAGCATTGAAATAAAACAATTCTGACAAACGCTGCTAATGAAATGTTGTCTGTTATTTTCATCCAGATTTTCAGTCTCAACGACGACGCTGTAATAAAAGTGTTCCGCTGCCGATAGGATCTCCAGCCGTGAGCAGCCTGCTCCGGTGATGTCACAGCGTTTTATGGCCGACACAGTCATAAACAGAATCAAAACCTGAGAGAGACTCTTTACTTTATAAAAGCCAGAAAAAAATAAAAGATAAGTGCTGGATATTTGCATAAACTCACATTTCAGACGAGTGTAAACAAGACGTGCTGATTTGATTTAGTTTCATTTGCTCTATCTGACTTAATGGAGTTATCTGGACGGTGCTGCACTCATTTGTCAGGGTTTTTTTGGTCGATGCACAAACATTTTCACGACACAAACACACACACACACAGAAATATGAATACAATGCAAGCACCTGAAAACAACTGCAAGACTGTCGGTTGAGAATTAGTTACCCAGAATGCAAAAGGGCAAAGTCATTAGGGTGAAAAGCGTCTCAGGTGTAATCAGGCGGCTGCTCGGTGACTCAGTCCTCACGTCATATCACAGGGACAGAAACACACCTCGTCCAGGAGGAAAACATAATCCTTCACAGAACATTAATCCTGCATCGGCCAACGATTCAGGAAGTGAAAGAAACTGGGGCCTTGTGGCTTTGTTCGCTGTCGGCACACTGAGGAATATGTGATGTGTGCTCACACCAGATTAAAGAAGTGACGCTGCAAGTTGTAAAATGACTAATTTGACATCATCACTCACATTACAAAAGGTGCTTTTCTCATTTTCCACAACAAAAAGCTGGTAAAACGCAGGAATGTCGCTCTGTTCCATAGAAATCTCATTCATATCAGTCAGACTCTCACTTCCACCATTTCATACTTTCATACAAAACAGTTTATCCTTCAAACCAGATACAGATAAAATACTAACTGAGAGATGGATTAGTCATGTTTCCAGGTAACTGAGGGAAGCGTCAGAGGACAGGAGGGATCTCGACTGCGGAAGTGAAGCCAGTCGGCCTTTTATAACCTCGGCCATAACTCTGCCTCCGCTGCTGTAAAAAAATAAAACCGTCTGGGATATTCTTGGCCTGTCTCCATGGTTACACAGACGCACATGACACGCGGAGTGGGAATAAACATACTTAAAAATACACTCAGCAATAGTGACACTGTTGAGTGGCCGCACGTGTTTCTGTTTCGGCAAAATGAAAGAAATACCCTACAGTGAAGAGAGCAAAGGTGTGTGTGTGTGTGTGTGTGGTGTGTGTGTGTGTGTGTGTGTGTGTGTGTGTGTGTGTGTGTGTGTCAAAGTTGAATTCTTTCAGTTTGGCTCCTTCTCTCTTATCAAGGGACATTTTTAAAAGTCGCTCACTCTGCACAGTGCGGAATAAAAAAAAGCTAATAATAAAGAGCGAATCACAAACTGCCTCCTCTCTCTCTCTCTCTCTCTCTCTCTCTCTCTCTCTCTCTCTCTCTCTCTCTCTCTCTCTCTCTCTCTCTCTCTCTCTCTCTCTCTCTCTCTCTCTCTCTCTCTCTCTCTCTCTCTCTCTCTCATCCTCTCTCTCTCTCTCTCTCTCATCCTCTCTCTCATCCTCTCTGATGTCTTAATATCCAACAACACCTCATGTCTGAAGATCTCAGATATCCCTGTCTGTGCTTGCACTATGGCGCCCCCTGTTGGAATATTACCCGACCACCTGTGGATTCAGTCGTAGTTAGTGTTATTAAACTTTAGAGTTTAATAACACTAGAGTCTTTTTTTTTTAGAGTCTTAAAAAGCCAAGACTCTAAAACTCATAATAAACTAGAACTTGAATTCACTAGATCCAGATTATTTTATAAATTTCAGTTTTACCTGTTTGATCTATATTTTCATCTTCTGCTGCCAACAGCACTTTGTTCTCATCATTTCACATTTGAATATGTATATATATTTAACATTTGAATCTTACAAACAGTGATTTCAGTTATTTCTGTTATGGGAACTAAGTCTGATCAAGAATTTGGTCGGTTGGACTCTGCAGAATAAAAGTTTTACTTATGGCCACTTGTGAAACAGAGGCTCTATTTGAACACGTTGCCATGGTGAAGCAGAGCATCACAGCTCCATGGGTGGTGATGGATGATTACCTCAGAGCTGATCTGAACTCATTCAGATCAGCTGCTCAGGAACAGAAACTGTGGAGTTTCTCATGTTCGTGTTTGTTAAACAGGTTCCTGATGTTCCTTCTGAGGATTGTATGTTTCTCACCTCTTCACCTGGAGCTGTGCAAACACCTTCAGGTCTTTGTCTTTCCTGCTTCCTCCGCCGGAGGAAACTGGAAAAGGGTCAATAGAAGCTAGGAAGAGAAAAGGCAATTGTTATAGACACTGTATAGAATATCTATATAAAACTAGTTTAATTCATCTGAGCTACTCTGTAATCTACCTGGACGCTGCTCTGGATTATAAGGAGGTGCAGTATAGAGCTGAACAAGAACGTTCTTACTAAACTGAACACAATGTGATGTCTGCACAGTAAGGTTAGTGTCTGTGGCTCAGGAGGAAGAGAAGAAACTGACAGAAGGTCATTGGTGCGATCCCTGGCTCCTCCAGCCAGCCGTCCGAAGTGTCCTTGGGCAAGTTCCTGAACCCCAAATTACCCTGGAGGCTGTGCCGTCAGTGTATGAACGGTGTGTGACAGAAGAAGTGCTGTTTACCATCCATTTAGCAAAGGAGTTCAAATAAATAACTAAACTAAAATACATCTCTCTTTGTAACTAGTAGTATTCAGGATGCACAAAATAAAAGAAAATGGTAAAAGTGAGATATTAGCGCCTAAAGTGCAAAATAACCTGCTAACCTTTAATCAAATTAAATAAAATTCTCCTAAAAAGACTCATAAATAAATAGTAAAGATGAGAAACTAGCAGCAGAATTACGCCTTATCATATTTAATATGTCATATTTCCACAAAATACACATTAAGCAAGAGAAATCTTTAAGAAATTGGGCTACACTCTTTGTTTTGTGTAAATATAAAAATAAAAAGGAAGATTTTAACACCAAGGTCCTGAATCAGCATCGTAAAGTCTGGATCAAATTCTAGAACATTTGAAATTATGTTTATAAAACATGTTAAATGAATCATATTGATTATGGCTCACTATCTAACACAGTTGTTTATTTAAAGGGAGAATGAATTCACTTACGGTTTAAAACTGAAAGCCACAGAATGACTGAATAGGAGATAATGATGTGTAAGATAATTGACTTGATGTCAGACAGGTAAACTCACCTGTGAGGTCCAGCAGCCTCACAGGCCTCAGCACATTAAATAAATAACTGAATAACAACTTGATGAGAAGAAGCTGATGATGTTGACGCTAGTGAAGCTTCTCTGCCTGCAGGTGTCAGCAAAAACAATGTTTGTCTTTCTGTGGAGCTAATGAGCTCATTCATAAACATTTATAATGGAATTCACGAAGAGCAGCAGGTGAAGTTAAAAGAATAACCACGTGTTTACTCTTCTTACCTGTTCACGGTTCTGACGTAGCCTCAGGTGATCCTCATCCAGGAAGTGAGGTCAGAGGTTAATTAAGTGTGTGATGGATGAACGACGCCCTCCGATGGTCAGGCCTAAGAACTTTTATTTCAGTTCATTGGAGGAGTAGTGGGAAGACAGATCGATACGTCGCAACTTGTAAAATCAGCAATACAATTATTACAGAAGACTGAAAATAAATCGAAACAAAAATAATATCAAAAAGAAAGAAAAGAAAATTCTCCTGTTATTCCTCCTTGAATAGATTTAGAAAGATTTATTGTTTCTTTCAAATCACTAAACATGAGGGTTTAAACTTTAAAGTTTACAATATATTATTAATTTGCGTAAAAAACATTATTGAATAAATAAATAATGATTAGAACTTTATCACATCTGTCGTTGTGTCTGTCAAATGCAGAGTAAGTTCAAATAACCTTCTTATTGTTAAGTACTTGTAACATGAAGCCTGCTGATGCAGCTGTTGATACAAAGGGTCAAAGTTTGGTTTGTTTTGAATGTGGAATTTTCTTTATGGTAAAAATCAATTGCACTGTTTGTTCGTCCAGTTTTCTGCATTGACAGCACATGGTTTCAACATCCACTGAGAACATGGTGAAGCACAAGCGGAGGCAGATTAAATGAAATATACTTGGATCCACAAGTTGAAGTTAAATATGTTGACAGATTTATTTCTTTTTTTCCCGAAAACAATAAACATAAGGGTTTTGAAATAATATTTAAAATTGAGGGGGGAAAGCCTGAGAGGGTTTTTTTACTTAACCCTTTATAATATAGAATTATCATAGTTTTTGTGTAAATACCATTATTGGATGTAGTGAATGAAAAATCAGAAACTAAATTAATACATAAATTAATTATAAAAATAAATAATGAATAGAACTTAATAGAGCAGATGTGGAGACAGAATAATGACAGAAATTAAATATTTAACCTCTCTCGTGTTTTTTGTTGCGTTTATTTGATGCAAACGTTTTTAAAAATAAATCTTTTTAACTTAATTACTTATTTTCTCCAAGTTTGTTTTGTATGAGCGTTTATTTTTAGCTCCAGTGTAACTTCATCCATCACGTGACGGGCTCTCCTCCAATGAGCCGCCCGGACTTGCGTCACATGACCAGCTCTCCTCCAATGAGCTGTCGGGACCCGGGTCACATGACCCCCTCTGCTCCAGTCTGGACTTTAACAGCGTCGACGAGCGTCTCCTTTGTTTTCTTCCGCATTTCAAATGAAACATCCTCTGAAACCTTCCTGCGAGAGAAGAACTCGAGTGGACGCAGTTTCCTGGAGCTCGAAGTGAAGCTGGACTCATGAAAACAGGCGAGTTGCTCCGGTTTCAGCACGAGAGGGAGATTTGTTGTTGTTGTTGTTTTGCATCGTCAGCGACTCCTCGTCTGTTTCCAGCGGTTTGTTCCTATAAATGACATCACTACTAAACTTTAAAGTCAGAAGTACTTTTATTTAGTGGATTGTAAATGAACTCGGTGTGTTTGATGTCGTTCAGATATCTGCTAACTCCCCGTGGAGCTCACACAATGAGTGTGTTGCTCTTCTTCTGTTGTGTTGTTGTGTATTTTTTTTGCTCTCACTCACCATCACTTTCACAACTGGAGCCAAAAAACCTCTGGACTCACATGTTCCTCAGCTCAGGACTCGTTGTTCTCTGCTGCCAGTTGTAGTTTGATGTGTCTGAAACACGTGTCGCTCTTTGTTTAGTTTAAATACTTTCTAATCTATATCAATCTGTAGTTCAATAGAGATGAAAGGGATTGTATCCTTTGATCAGGACCAAGTAAGAAAGTTAAAATGTGACTTTACGATGTTTCCCATGTCGTGGGACACTTGTAGTTTGATGTGTCTGAAACGTGTGTCACTCTTTGTGTAGTTTAAATACTTTAAAAATCTATATCAATCTGTAGTTCAACAGAGATGAAAGGGATTGTATCCTTTGATCAGGACCAAGTAAGAAAGTTAAAATGGGACTTTACGATGTTTCCCATGTCGTGTGACAGCTGTTGTCATCGAGTTGACGTGTTCAATCCTTATCAGTTCACACCAGTGCTGCAGTTTTACATTGGAACAACAACCGATTTCCATTTAACACTTTTCCTTATTCCAGACTCTGATCATCAGTCAATAACATTATTTTTAATTATCACACAATAGCTTAAATCTCTTCTGTTTTCATGTTAATGTGCGACAAACCACACAAGTTGTTTCTGGACAATGTGGTTGAAATGCTGGTGCAGATTTAAAATGTGCAGCCTCCTTCTCCTCTATTTACTGTTCACCTCCGTAACTTTGAGTTTATCGTCTTCAGTTGTGTTACTTGGAATCGGGCTGGACGACGTGACCATTATCAACCAATATCAATAATTATCACAATAAATGTCACATTATTATTTTGAAGTTTGATAGAGTTTTGCTCCTGAGTGAAGGTTGTAGTTTTTTAACTCAACCTATCAATATTGAACTGTTGTTACATTGCTATTGATTGAAATTAAATTGCAATAACTATTGACAAATGATCAAACTACCGCAGCAGCACCAGTGTGTTTTGGTCACTGAGGAAAGATTTGAGCAGGAAATGTCTGTGGAAGCCAGTTGTGTAAAATCAGACACGTTGGAGAACTTGTTTCCTCCATTCGCTCGACTTGAAAATGTCCAAATGCTTCTGTGAGACTCCAATTTAAAAATGTTTTTATTCCACAGTCCAGGAAAGTGCTTGTTTGTTTATCAGCAGCTGCATTGAGTCACAGGTTTTTTCTGAAGTGACGGCCACTCCTGTGACGGGCAGCTTAGAAATGCTGCTGTCAGCGTTAGACTTTCCAAACTTCCTCAAGCTCCCAGTTCGATCAAATCTCACATCACAAGACCTCAGAATCCAGTGAACAGTTAATTAGGTTTTATTTCTAACCTTGTTACTGAGTCTGACCGAGTTATCGTCCTTAAAAACATCCGATCTGAGCGTTTCTCAGACACGTCAGTTTTGGTATCTCGTTTGGAGATATGAAAACTTTTGGTTTATAGAATAAACAATGCAGAAAAGACACGTTTGCATTGACATTTCATAAATCCATGTCGGTCAGGCTCTAGTTTACAGTAGCTAATCCACAGTGTTATTTTTTTAGCTGGGCTCCGTCAGCAGCTGGAACCTTGTGTGTCTTTGTGCCAGAGATGATGAACTGTGCAGGTTATTCTCTCTGTTTGGTGTTGAACACATCTAGAACCTTCTCTTTGTAAAACCAGGAAAGGTTAAGCGGAGGTGTTTTTATGTGTTTAAATGAGGGACAATGGTGGTTGAGATTGACATGTTGCTATGCAGCTAAATCTCCCTTTTCCCAAATTATTAAACTGGCAAATTCCTTTTTTATATATATATATATATACTTCTTAAAACATAATATTTATCTCCATCTCTTCCCAGGTTGGTTGACATCAGTTTGCTGAGAACCCTTCTCTAATTTTCAATATCAACGCACTTCTGTTGTTTTGTTGTTTCCATGTCGAAGGTGAAACATGTTTCAGACCAAACAGAGGAACAGAACACGCACTGGTTCATCATGTGTTCACGTTTCTCCATGTTTTCATGTTTCTGCAGTAAAGACTCAGTGACCTGATACTGAATCTGCACAAGGAAGCTCTGAGCGGACAAAGCTGATGCTGAAGTCAGATGACGCTTTGAACATGACCATGAAAATGGACGTCCCTTACAATCAGGTAAGATGTTCTATTGTGTTTGAACTTTTGAATAGTTTCCACCTTCGATTGGGTTTGATTATTTACTTAAAGCAGTTAACAAGTCAAAATGACAAACATTTACTTAACAGATATTGATTTTAGGTATTAGTTGTAGCCCTGAAGATTCATATCTCTTAATAAATTGAATATTGACATTAAAAACAAATCTGCTTAAAGAAGAAGAAACTAATGTAAAGGGAGTGAAAAGGTTAAACTTGGGGAATTTGACTTCAAGTGTAATAAATGAGTCAATTAGATTTATACAGTCGATCAGGTTGAGAGGAATTTCCTTCATATATCCAGTAGAAGTTTGACTCATCTTGTAAAAGTTTTCTACTCTGTTTCTCAGCAATATGTGATTTTCTCTAGTTGTGAGGAATTATTAATTTCTGAAGTCTACAATCCAGCTGGTGATGATTTGTATCCACAGAAGGAATTCACTCGGTTTCAGGTTCATATTGTTATTACTGTTTATTTCCTGTCACATGCTGGTGATGCCAGTAAGACACAGGGAAAACAAGGGAAGTCAACAGATTTCAAAACTAATCTGAGGAAGTTGGATCGTTCAGCTCTTCGTGAAAGCATCAATGAAATCATTAAATATTCTACATCAGGTGTCATTAGGGACGACTTTCAGCACTCTCAGCTTTCCTTTAATGGTTTTTCTTATTATGTTTTAATGGCACCACCCCCATCTTAACTTAGAGGTTTATTATTTAGCTTGAGAGGAAAAGTCTCAAAATACTGTACAGTCATTGTGTTGATTTATTCCTGTGATGCCTGTAGCTGGTGAACGTGGAGGAGAGGAGGCAAGAGAGCAGAAAAACACTGATGGTATGACACACACACACACACACACACACACACACACACACACACACACACACACACACACACACACACACACACACACACACACACACACACACACACACACAGAGATAAAGATGTGTCATAAAATGCATTGCAGAGAAACTCAACACAGACGTTTTAAGTGTTGTTCACTCTTTCCAGTACTCCAGGTGGGGGTTAGCACTGGCCACGTTAGCCACTGTGCTGCTGGCTGCCATGGCCATCTACAACCTCCTCACGCCCAGGTTTACCCCCTCCCACCCGGCCCCGAGCAGCAGCCTCCGTCTGCCCAGAACCTGCACATTTACTCAAACCCTTATTTAAAACAATGAAAGCATTTCTTCTCACATTACAATATTTCTTATCAGCCAGGCTCTTTTGTGAGCAGCAGGATTTCAGATATTAGTCAGTATCACTGAGACATTTCCTCTGGTCTCTTCTGTCAGGATTGTTCTGGTGGAGAGTATCCCTGAAGGTCTGGAGTTTAACTCCAGCACCACTCACCCCTCCATCTTCCAGGCCTGGCTCAGTCTGGCAGCCGAGGCTCGCAGCAGTCTCGACATCGCCTCCTTCTACTGGACGCTCAGCAACAAAGACACTGGCACCCACGAGCCGACAGCCTATCAGGTCGGCCGGAGCTGGAATCAAACGTGACTTTATTTGACAAACGCTTTGACTACAGCAGAGTAAATGACAGACTATGAGAACTGTGTCCTGTCTGTGTGCACAGGGTGAAGCCATCCTGCAGAAACTGGCTGAAGTTTCAGGGAAGGTGTCCGTTCGTATCGCCGTCAACACGCCGCAAGAGAGTCAACCTCAGGACGACCTCCGGCTGCTCAACAGCTCAGGTTCTAAAAATATCTTTATTAATTTTGAGATATTTTGATTCCAATCATATCACTCAAAACTTTATTCCTTTAATTGATAGTGATTTTTTCCTTTTACCAATTTTTAAATGTGAAACTGGAATTAAAATTGACCTTTAATTCATATATTCTGAACTTGTTTTTATTCAAAAGGTAGAAAAAGGTCTCAAACTGATGGTGGAATAGAAACAAAGATTCATGCATGAAGCTCATATCTACTGTTTATAAATCATACTCAAATAAATGTCTCTGAACTGACTGTGTTTGTGTTTCAGGAGCTGACATCAGGACAGTGAACATGAGAGAGCTCACTTCAGGTGTCCTACACACTAAGTTCTGGGTCGTTGACAAGAAGCACATCTACATCGGCAGTGCCAACATGGACTGGAGGTCCCTCACACAGGTACACACACAGACACACACACACCAGAATAACCTGGTTCCCATGTTTCTTCAGTTCATTCAAAACTCCTGAACTGGCAGTTAGAGGTTTCCATGGTGCTCAGTCCAGACAGAATGTTTCTTCTGCTTCTTCAAGTTCTTGCGTTGGCTCAAGCTTGCGGTCACATGCCAAACTGTCACAATCATGTAAATCTGCTTTAATATTCAATTTCTCAAACCACATCCCGAGTTTCACTCACATCATCTTATTTTCTGCCATGAACATCCTGTTTTTCAGAGTCGGCACCAACATCCTATAAAACTGTGGAAAAAGGAACATGTGTTTCTGAAAGATTCAGATTTATTCTGATCCTTAAATATCTGATCTGTAGAATCAACAGGTTGATTGATAGTTGTAAACATAGTTTTATTATAGTTGTAATAATTTGGTCTTGTTGCTTTTTCTCGTGTTTAACACAAAACTCGGCGATTGAGAGTAAGTGAATGCTCTGGTGTGTTGGCGTCCAGGTGAAGGAGCTGGGCGCTGTCGTCTATAACTGCAGCTGTTTGGCCGAAGACTTGAGTAAGATCTTTGATGCCTATTGGCTCCTGGGGGAGAGTCAGTCCATCCCATCGCCGTGGCCAGTCAGCTTCTCCACCCTCTACAACAAGGACACGCCTCTGCAGCTCACCAACACGCCGGCCAGCGTTTATCTATCGGTGAGAAACATGCAGGGATAAAGGATGAGAGAAATGTTCTCCTTTGTGTTTTTACTTAATCTTCGTGAAACCATTTCTTTTATTAAAACTCTTTCTGAGCAAATGACGAACAAGTATCTTTCTAACCGTTCTCTCAGAGTTCCCCTCCGTCGTTCTGTGCCGCCGGCCGGACTCCAGACCTCCAGTCCGTCCTCAGTGTGATGGACGATGCTTACAGCTTCATCTACATCGCTGTGATGAACTACCTGCCCACCATGGAGTTCTCCCACCCTAAAAGGTACAGATGTCCAGAGACGAGTGAGATGTAGCTCCAGCGAGAGAGAGTAGAGAAGAGTCCGATGACGATTTGATGACGACAGTGCGTCTGTTTCCTCCTCTTAAGTCAGCTGGTTTTTAACAGCAGAGTACTAACATGTATAAGATAAGAAAGAGGAAATTCAAAGTGTGACGAGTCGTTGATTAATATCTAAAGAACCTGCACTGGTGTCATTTAGAGCATTTTATTTATATTACAATAATGTAGTAAGGTCTCATGCCCATCGTTCTCTTCACCTGGCGCCCCCTGCAGGTACTGGGCAGACATTGACACCCAGCTTAGGAGAGTGGCTTACGAGAAGCGGGTCAAAGTTCGCCTGTTGATCAGCTGCTGGGCGAGCACCCAGCCCGTCATGATCCCCTTCCTGAAGTCTCTGGCCTCCGTTTACGAGCCCAAGAGCAAACTTGACATCCAGGTGGTAAGTGCATCCTCTTTATTTCTTTACGAGGAAAAATAAAATTGGAAAGGAAATTGTGCATATCGTGACGTGTGTCCTGTAGTAAAACCAATACTGTAAATCCTGCAGTAAACACGTCTTCTCCTCCCATCCAGAGGCTGTTCGTGGTTCCTGCCAGCCCCAAGCAGAAGGAGATTCCCTTCGCCAGAGTCAACCACAACAAGTACATGGTGACGGACAAGGTCGCTTATATAGGTACGGATCTGGATTCATTGCAAAACAATACTTGATGTCATTGTAAACAGAATTTGGGCTTGACATGCTGATTTGACATTTTTAAAACATTTTATAAGCATTTTATAATTTAAATAATCACGAGTTAGCTCAGATTTACTCACCAATATTAACCATATGTCCTCCCCAGCCTTTTCAAAGTAAAAGTGAAAAAATGCTCTTCAATATAATCGCTGTCGTCCTGTTTCCAGGTACGTCGAACTGGTCAGGTGACTACTTTACGAACACCGCTGGCTCGGCACTGGTTGTCAATCAGACCGCATCACAGTCCCCGGAGCCGACCGTCCAATCCCAGCTGAAGGCCGTGTTCGAGAGGGACTGGAACTCCGACTACAGCACGCCTCTCACCCAAAACTCAGACCTCAAAGTCATCTGTTAGTTTCAACAGCCAATAGTTCAAAACCCCGGAGCTGCACCACAGTTGGGCTCCTCTGTTTAACGTGTACAGAGCTGGAGTTGCACACTTATGTCTTCAGTTTCTCAAATAGAAAAAGCCCTGAGCTGAAACATCAGCTGCAGACAAACCCTCGGTGGAGCCAAGATATCTCTGTGTGCTTGGGTCCAAAGAAAGAATAAAACTTCCAGTTGACTTGTTTTACCACAGCTTTAGTGCCAAACTCCACCGTGAGAGAAAAACGCCTTCAAACCACTGAACAGCTCAGTAACTGTTCCAGGCTACTTCAGTGTTACTAAGACGAGAGAGTCTTTACGTCTCTTTGCTGTTCCGATCAAAGCTTTTTGTTTCTGTGTTGCATCATGAGATCAGCACAGAGTCAGTCTCAGCTGTCAATCATGATGTTTCACCCCTTTAATGAACACTTGAAAACACATCGAGTGATAAGAAAGTACATAAACCTAACGGCAGAAACCTTCTTTAAGAGAAATGTATTTGATGTGCGCTTTGTTAAGCTTTGCCAATGTCCCATCTGCTAACATGGAGGAGGCTGAGTTTATTACCTACACTACAGCCAGCCACCCGGGGGCGATCAAGAGGATTTGCTCTACTTTTTCAATGTTAATTGATAGCTTTCTCATTTTAAAGATCAACCACTTTTGTTTTTCCTTCACACAACTTCCGAGTTGTTTTTATCTTCGCTCATCTCAGGGAGAAAATATTGTGTTTTCTTAACGGATCATTTATCTTTGCTGGACTTTGCTGTGCCTGTACTCTAATTATAAAATAGGATTTAGGATTTTAAACTCGCTGTTTTTAAATACATTAGATTTGAGAAGTTTGCAGCTGTAGTGATTGACGATGATCAAATTTACTTTCCACTGTGTGGAGTGAATTAAAACTTCTAATTAGCGAAGACATGGTTGTTATGGCAACTGTCCAAAGAAGCGTGTTTACATGGGTACGACAAAAAGCTCTGGAGCAGTCCCGTGCCCCAGCAGCTGATTCACAACCAAGGCTGTCCATTTAAAACGTGACAGACTGGTCCCTGCTCCACCAGTGCTGCCTCACACCACTGTCACTGGTTTAACCTCCACTATCCAAGCCTCCACCTTTTCTAGTTCAGAGTCGTAACAAGGATCCAAAGTGTAAAATGTGACCTGGGAGCTTTTAAACAAGTGGAGCCATCAGCACCGAGCCTGTTTCCTTTTGCTGCAATAAATGGTTTAATGACGACGAGTGTTCCTGACTGAACTTTTATAAAAATAGAGATATTTCATGTTTTTTTATTTTAAATACATTTGATTTTGTCATTGTGAGTTATTGAGTGTGTGTTGATGGACAACGTGACATCTTCTATCATTTAAGAATTAGATCTATAAGTCAATGAACTGTAAAGAAGTGAAGAGGTCTAATGCTAAACATCTCATGAGCCATTAGGTAATTGAGATATACTGAACACTGTGGCCTGGACTCAGCAGAACTCAGCTATTACTATTAATAGTATTAGGATTTTATTATTATAGCACCTGGAGCTGTCAATCAGAGTTGTCCAGCCTCCATGTCCCCCCCCCCCAGCCTCCATGTGCGCAGCAGCAGCAGAGGAGGAGCAGCTCAGACATGGCGGCGGGTCACAGCCTCGTCTCATCGCTGCTGCTGCTCCTCTGGAGGAACTTTACTCTGAAGGAGTCCAGCTCGTAACGTTTGATTCCACGTGTTGACGTGGACGGTTTTTTATTTCTTCCTGATGGTCGGTGCGTCAAAACTTTCTGTGAATGAAGCTGCAAAGTTTCCAGACTGAGCCTCGAACCAGCGGCTGTTTCAACGGGATGAAGGTACAGACACATATTTACATTGAATCCATGACAATATATAGAAATATACATTTTCCATAATCGGAATATTGTTTTTTAACCTGTCTCAATCTCCAATCGTGTGTATGTATCGTGCTTTAACGCACCAGCGAGTCCTGCTGTGCCATATAAGGCTGTAACTCACCGCTGACCTTCATCTATTATTAGACCTGAAGTTCAGAGACATAACAGACACATGTTATATCAGGAGAGTTCAAATATAAAGTGATAATCAAAGTTTTAAAGTTTATTTATTGGTTATTATCAACCCTGGTGTTTTATTATGAGGAGAACAGACTTTATTATGTATTATGTGTCATGTAATAATAATGTTTGTTCTCTTCTGGTATAATAATGTGTTCTGTTATATGTATTTTGTTATAATATGTTGTTTCCTCTGTGTTGTTGCAGAGCTCCTCTCTCAAACTGCTGCCTCTGCACGTTCAGCGGCTCAGCTCGGATTAAACCCGGCAGCTGCTGCTCAGTGTTCGGCTGCTCCGCTCACTCACCAGCCTCCGAGTTCCAGGTACAAACACATGTTCCCTCAGACCACATGGAAACTGTCTCCTGAGGAAATCTGAGAAAATCTATATTCTTTTGGCATTTGAACCTTTTAACCTCCAGTATAATCATTGTGGTTTGACCTCTTAGGTTTTCTCTCTTTGTAAATTGCTTTGCTGCATCTGCACTTTTTGTTTTAATCAGTCAATTAATCAATCAAGACACAAATTAAGGTACCAATCAATCCCTGCTACTTCTACTTTTACAATAAAGTAACTACAGTTTTTATTTCTGGCCAGAAGCAGCTCGGTGCTGACATGTTTTTAATAACTTGGCCTGGTTACTTGGCCCGTGTCATGTTGCAGTAGCAGACTTCTAACACTTGTGTGCAGCACTGGAGCAGGTTTAACAGACCTCTGCTCTCACCTCTCTCTGCTGCTTCTCCTCTGGAGGAGACGACCAACTGAGGCTGAAGATCTGACCCTGGTTAAATCCCAAACTTTACAAATTTCACCAGAAGATAAAATAAATCACTGGGAGAATCCTGGGAGGTGTCATTATTTATTTGTATTTTATTTCTAAAGGGACAGTGCACATTAATCAACATTCATACAAAAGTAAATGCACTCAAGTCAGCTGAGTGCAGCCCACAATGATCATAAACACTTTGTACATGACTCTCTTTGTAATTTATTATCTGTCTGACCTGAATCAGTCCAGAGCAACTTGAAGTCCAGCTGTGGTTTATTGGCTCTGATGTTTATGGGTGTGTCTTGATGTGAGAATCAAACACACCCGGTCTCTGCAGACCAGCCTGAGATGAGCTGCTCCACACACAGAGCGAGCTGTGTGGACTCCAGAGGGAATCTCACAGTCTTACATCACACTTCTCAGTTTGCAGCATTTTTCTGCATGAAAATTCCAACAAAACCATCAAGAATATTAGGCTTTTAAGTGCTATTCCTATAGATATATATGGGCTATACCAGGACACACACACACACACACTGAGGTATCTCCTGCATTCCCCAGTATTTAAACTATTTAGTGTCTTCAGGGGTCATTGAACGCAGCACAGCCCAATTCAAGAGGTTATTTCTGTTTCCAGCCCCCACCCATTCAGCCTGTGTGTGTGTGTGTGTGTGTGTGTGTGTGTGTGTGTGTGTGTGTGTGTGTGTGTGTGTGTGTGAGTGAAACCTGCAGGACCAACATTCAAAAGTGTTTTTTACAAAAATCTAAATAGGTAAAAGTAAAAGTGCAGAAAGTAGAAATGGTCAAGAGATTTGTTTTGAATCAATGAGTCGAGGAAAAAGATTTTCCTTCTTCGTCAGTAACAAAATAAAGAGGTTTCCTGGTGGCCACATGGTGGCGCTATTGGATCCACATCAAGGATAATAACACTTAACACAAATTCTCCTTTACTAACTCTTCTTTAGACATCGTCCAGATAATCAGCCTGATGTTAAATATTAATAATAATGATAACTAGGGCTACGTTGTAGCACTAACGTGCCCGAGCTCATGCATTTTGAAGCCTGTTAGTGGAGAGAGCGATCAATGACCAAGCGCATGTCTCTGCGTTGCATGCGTTTTGGGGCTCTGATGTAGCGTGAGCAATTTTGTGTCAATTGGACAATGTTACAACAAATCAATTTTCACACTGAGCATGTTGAAGGCTCAAAAAGCCAATTCATTTGGGTTAGAATAATAATAATAAGAAGAGCCAATATTAACTTCAATCTAAATTAAATATGTTGTAAGAATTTAGATATTATTGTTATAAATCATTGTTATTATAGTAATTGTTAGAGACAGACTGTTTCTACAGTTTCCGCATTTGTCCACCAGATGGTAGTGTTGTTCTGTTGTTGTACTGATTATGCCGCGGAGGGGGGGGGGACCGGGAGAAACGGCTCCGAACCACGGCCACTAATCACGCACTACATTCCACGCCATCACGTGCAGCGCTGTCAGTATCACTACGCACAGACTGATCTGTTCAGGGCAAAAACAAAAAACAAAAAATCAACATGTTGTTGAGATGACGTCATTTAAAGTTGATCGTCGAACGTGTAACGTCAAAAATAGGCGACTTCCTGTTGCGTTGTTCCATAACGCTCCGCCATAACGCCTTTTTTGTGTCACTTTGTATATATATTCATATATACAAAGTGACACAAAAAAGCCGTACTGTTGTTGTACTGTTCCTAGAAAAAAAAAAAAATGAAAAAAAACATATATATAAAAAATATACCACTAAAGCCAAAATGGTGGGCTTCCTGTTTGGTCTAGCATATCTATCCAAGAGACTTATTTGTTTGTTATGAAAAGACACATGTCCCCATCGATTTTTGTACATGTCGGCCAATCGTGGTGTCGGGGCTGCCCTTTAGGGGGCGCTAGTCAGTTACTTTGCCACGCCCATTGGCAAAATATCTTAATAATTCCTTAAAACCATATGAATATTTTCAGGGGGGGGGGCTGTTGATACACAAATGTAGTTTGAGGGAGGTTGAACCTCGAACACTGAAGTTACAGCAATTTCGTGTGTCACGGCGAGTTGATGAACTTTGACGCCACGCCACTATTATGGCGTTTGATGAAAAGTCACAGTAATCTTATGCCGTCATTATCAAAGTCTTGAGACCCGTTTGACACAGTTTGATATGGTTGCAGTAAGTGGATGAGGAGGAATACATCCAAGTGGAAGACATGCAAAGAACACCGTCGGTGCTCGGGCCCTAATAACGTCAATGACTATGTCAAAAGTAACAATAGTAACACTAATACTGAAAAACAAGCCTTCAACCACAGACTGTAAATGAGGATTGACGACATGTCAGCTCCCCCTGCTGTTTGGCTGCAGTACAGGTTCTATACCCTGCCTCCTCCATGTTAGCAGATGGGACATGGGTTAAACTAAAAAGTCAAAATCATCGTCGTCCATCTTTATTTACTGTCTATGCCTCCAACGTACACATGTTAACCCTTTAATACACCGGTGGGATGATGTTGCTCACTGTTCTGTGTTTATTTGTTCTTCTCTTGTCGCTGCAGCACCGAGCTGCACCCCCCACATGCTGCTGTGATGGAGTCTCTGCTGTCAGGGGACGACCTCGGTGCTTCTCAGTCTTAATGATGACAATCGCACCACAACACTTGTTTCCTGTTCAGTCCTGTGGGAGGTTAGAAAAAGAAGCTGCACGGTAAATTTCAAAGTATTTTCCAGGTGAAAAGAAACAGGATTAGAAACTAAAACCCATGAAAAGCTTCCTTGTGTATATGAGATACACAACTTGCCCAATCATATATATCAAACAGCACTGAGCCCATACATCAATACATTGATATAGAAGAAAAATAAATGATTAAAATAAATGAAAACAACTGATAAGATCAAATGTGGCTAAAAGTAAAATATGATCCATTATGGAAAGTAAAATCTAAATAAAGGAAATAGGGACACTGCATTTATAAAAGGAAGATCTCCTCTAAAATGAATAAGTGCTGTGTTCGCTAATACTTCATCACAAATTGCCTCTTAGACCTCTGATCAAATTTAAACCTTAAACATGACAAAGATACGACGGAGGCACAAAGAGAAAGCAGATGGAACAGCCTCGTGCTGCAGTGTGTCGTCCGTCTGAAGAGCCGAGTGTGATCATCTCCGTGTCCCTCAGCTAACTGCACTTTAATTAACACCGTGTCCTGTCCGTGGACTCGAGTGCTGACGAGGGTGCAAACAGTAACTGGTGGAGACTCGACCCTCGACTCAGCTGGTTCTCCTCGTACCTGCCTGGTTTGTGGGGGGGGTTCCACTACAGAGTCAGAGCTGATTGGACGACATGTGACTTTCTTATTAAGTTTCAGATTTGGGTTTAGGGGAACTGTTGGGCCTTGTGCTCCACTGGGTGTGATTCTTGTTGATTAAATTCATAAGAGCAGCATTGTTACTGCCAGGTTGTGATAAAACCCCCCGAAGCTGATGTATTTAATTAATGGCTCATTATAAAATGATGAATCCGTGACATTAACAGCTTATTAGCACAAGTGGCTTATTAGAAAGTGAGTGTGTGGTCAGGGGCTACGAGTTAAAATACGTGTTGTGTGTGAACAGGTGAGAAGGTTCCACACAGGAAGCAGGAATCAAGCTTTACAATGAATACATGTGTGGAATTTAACACAAAACAGCTTCACACACACGAGGAAAACAACTTTGTCACTGTTTGTGTCTCATTCTGCAGGAAACAAACTCCGAACTCAAGTTAAAACACAAACTGAAACACTGGTTAAACACTAGAACACGAGAGTGAGGAGCTCAGGGACAATACACACACACGTGTATATAGTCTGTGTATTTATTGTATTTATTTAATATGTAATTCATATATAATTCAATCATATATGAAAACACAACAAACTGCAAATCAAATTACCATCAGTCACAAATGTCTTTCAAAAGGTTTATAACAGTAAATTGAGACTCAGGGACAGAACCATGTCTGTTTGTTACAGCGTTGATATCTATATATACTGTATATAACTAGAGGTCCCCCCCCCCCCTCTCTCTCTCAGGGATGGTCGATGTTGAACAAACACCTCAGCAGCCGGGAGGAGGAGACATGTCATCACAGCCGCTCACCGTGGATTCACCGTTTCACGATGTTTGGTGGAGAACTAGTTCATCCTGATGTCATCATGTTTACTTTTGACATTTTAAATTTTTGTCTTATTGTCTTTATCCTAAATGTGATGATACTTGAGCTGTGTTTCAAAGACATGTTTGTCAAACATTAAAGACATTTTTTTACTTTTACACAACCTGGGCCTTGGTGTCATTGGTATTTCCAGGAAGTGGTAAAGTTTCACACTGTTTGACGTCTGTGACGAAGGAAATAAAGGTTCAGCTCTGTCTCAGATCTCAGTTCCTCCTCTCGTCCACTCATGCTCCTGAATGTGATCAACCAATTAAGATCGTTTCTCAGTTCTCTCCCCTGTGATTAGATTAAATGTGATTTGCCAGTAATGGATGTGAAAGTTTCAGCAGGTCTCCAGTCGGACTCATTTAAAGTCTTTAAGTCGTATGAGGGCGTTTTGTGAAGCGCCACAGAGAACAGGCGTGTTGACCAGGAGAAACACCTCCTGTAACTTAGTTTGTGGCTGAGGCTGAAGTTGAGAGCATCACGAGACACATCACGTCCTTCAGGATATCACTCCACCCATGTTAAACACTCACGTTACAGGCATGTAGGGTGTGTCTCATAGTTCCAGCTCTAAAGTAAGGAGCAGAATTCAACATGTTCACTGTATATTATTATTACCATTAATTAGATTAATTCTCAAGGATAAAACTGAGATAAATAAGGTAATTTACAAAATAATTCCCCACAAAACTAAATCGAATCTTCTTAATACATTCAACCTTTATTTGTACAGAAACAGAATCCAGCAGGATGTCTTTACAGGGATCATTTCACTAGAGGTTCGTTGTTTTAACCAGTTTTCAACCATTTGAATATTACAAAAAAGAAATACAATTAGAAAAATGTAAACAATTTGAATAAACAACTGATTCACCAGCAGCAACAGCACATGTACCAAAGCGTGTGTCCCTCCAAAGCTTTTAGAACTTATTCCCCTGTGCTTCCTGTTTGGTCTAGCATATCTATCCAAGAGACTTATTTGTTTGTTATGAAAAGACACATGTCCCCATCGATTTTTGTAGAAGTTTGGTAGTGATAGGACAATGCACAGTGGAGTTTTGACAACATCGTCTTCTTTGGCGAAGGATGAACCTTCGCTGCAACACAATGTTTACACGGTTTGAGGAAATGTCACGATTCTTAACTTCAATCTAAATTAAATATGTTGTAAGAATTTAGATATTATTGTTATAAATCATTGTTATTATAGTAATTGTTAGAGACAGACTGTTTCTACAGTTTCCGCATTTGTCCACCAGATGGTAGTGTTGTACTGTTGTTGTACTGATTAGGCCGCGGAGGGGGACCGGGAGAAACGGCTCCGAACCACGGCCACTAATCACGCACTACATTCCACGCCATCACGTGCAGCGCTGTCAGCATCACTACGCACAGACTGATCTGTTCAGGGCAAAAACAAAAAACAAAAAATCTCCATGTTGTTGAGATGACGTCATTTAAAGTTGATATGATCGAACGTGTAACGTCAAAAATAGGCGACTTCCTGTTGCGTTGTTCCATAACGCTCCGCCATAACGCCTTTTTTGTGACACAAAAAGTGGCACAAATGTTGTTGTACTGTTCCTAGAAAAAAAAAAAATGAAAAAAAACATATATATAAAAAATATACCACTAAAGCCAAAATGGTGGGCTTCCTGTTTGGTCTAGCATATCTATCCAAGAGACTTATTTGTTTGTTATGAAAAGACACATGTCCCCATCGATTTTTGTACATGTCGGCCAATCGTGGTGTCGGGGCTGCCCTTTAGGGGGCGCTAGTCAGTTACTTTGCCACGCCCATTGGCAAAATATCTTAATAATTCCTTAAAACCATATGAATATTTTCAGGGGGGGGGGCTGTTGATACACAAATGTAGTTTGAGGGAGGTTGAACCTCGAACACTGAAGTTACAGCAATTTCGTGTGTCACGGCGAGTTGATGAACTTTGACGCCACGCCACTATTATGGCGTTTGATGAAAAGTCACAGTAATCTTATGCCGTCATTATCAAAGTCTTGAGACCCGTTTGACACAGTTTGATATGGTTGCAGTAAGTGGATGAGGAGGAATACATCCAAGTGGAAGACATGCAAAGAACACCGTCGGTGCTCGGGCCCTAATAACGTCAATGACTATGTCAAAAGTAACAATAGTAACACTAATACTGAAAAACAAGCCTTCAACCACAGACTGTAAATGAGGATTGACGACATGTCAGCTCCCCCTGCTGTTTGGCTGCAGTACAGGTTCTAAACCCTGCCTCCTCCATGTTAGCAGATGGGACATGGGTTAAACTAAAAAGTCAAAATCATCGTCGTCCATCTTTATTTACTGTCTATGCCTCCAACGTACACATGTTAACCCTTTAATACACCGGTGGGATGATGTTGCTCACTGTTCTGTGTTTATTTGTTCTTCTCTTGTCGCTGCAGCACCGAGCTGCACCCCCCACATGCTGCTGTGATGGAGTCTCTGCTGTCAGGGGACGACCTCGGTGCTTCTCAGTCTTAATGATGACAATCGCACCACAACACTTGTTTCCTGTTCAGTCCTGTGGGAGGTTAGAAAAAGAAGCTGCACGGTAAATTTCAAAGTATTTTCCAGGTGAAAAGAAACAGGATTAGAAACTAAAACCCATGAAAAGCTTCCTTGTGTATATGAGATACACATTTTGGATCAAACAGCACTGAGCCCATACATCAATACATTGATATAGAAGAAAAATAAATGATTAAAATAAATGAAAACAACTGATAAGATCAAATGTGGCTACAAGTAAAATATGATCCATTATGGAAAGTAAAATCTAAATAAAGGAAATAGGGACACTGCATTTATAAAAGGAAGATCTCCTCTAAAATGAATAAGTGCTGTGTTCGATAATACGTCATCACAAATTGCCTCTTAGACCTCTGATCAAATTTAAACCTTAAACATGACAAAGATACGATGGAGGCACAAAGAGAAAACGGATGGAACGGCCTCGTGCTGCAGTGTGTCGTCCGTCTGAAGAGCCGAGTGTGATCATCTCCGTGTCCCTCAGCTAACTGCACTTTAATTAACACCGTGTCCTGTCCGTGGACTCGAGTGCTGACGAGGGT
This sequence comes from Hippoglossus stenolepis, assembly GCF_022539355.2. Lineage (NCBI taxonomy): Eukaryota > Metazoa > Chordata > Actinopteri > Pleuronectiformes > Pleuronectidae > Hippoglossus > Hippoglossus stenolepis. The sequence goes on along the minus strand of NC_061486.1, from coordinate 2,799,183 downwards.
GCAAACAGTAACTGGTGGAGACTCGACCCTCGACTCAGCTGGTTCTCCTCGTACCTGCCTGGTTTGTGGGGGGGGTTCCACTACAGAGTCAGAGCTGATTGGACGACATGTGACTTTCTTATTAAGTTTCAGATTTGGGTTTAGGGGAACTGTTGGGCCTTGTGCTCCACTGGGTGTGATTCTTGTTGATTAAATTCATAAGAGCAGCATTGTTACTGCCAGGTTGTGATAAAACCCCCCGAAGCTGATGTATTTAATTAATGGCTCATTATAAAATGATGAATCCGTGACATTAACAGCTTATTAGCACAAGTGGCTTATTAGAAAGTGAGTGTGTGGTCAGGGGCTACGAGTTAAAATACGTGTTGTGTGTGTGAACAGGTGAGAAGGTTCCACACAGGAAGCAGGAATCAAGCTTTACAATGAATACATGTGTGGAATTTAACACAAAACAGCTTCACACACATGAGGAAAACAACTTTCAGACCGTTTGTGTCTCACTCTGCAGGAAACAAACCAAAAAGTCCAAACTCAAGTTAAAACACAAACTGAAACACTGGTTAAACACTAGAACACGAGAGTGAGGAGCTCAGGGACAATACACACACATGTGTATATAGTCTGTGTATTTATTGTATTTATTTAATATGTAATTCATATATAATTCAATCATATATGAAAACACAACAAACTGCAAATCAAATTACCATCAGTCACAAATGTCTTTCAAAAGGTTTATAACAGTAAATTGAGACTCAGGGACAGAACCATGTCTGTTTGTTACAGCGTTGATATCTATATATACTGTATATAACTAGAGGTCCCCCCCCCCCCTCTCTCTCTCAGGGATGGTCGATGTTGAACAAACACCTCAGCAGCCGGGAGGAGGAGACATGTCATCACAGCCGCTCACCGTGGATTCACCGTTTCACGATGTTTGGTGGAGAACTAGTTCATCCTGATGTCATCATGTTTACTTTGACATTTTAAATTTTTGTCTTATTGTCTTTATCCTAAATGTGATGATACTTGAGCTGTGTTTCAAAGACATGTTTGTCAAACATTAAAGCACATTTTTTTACTTTTACACAACCTGGGCCTTGGTGTCATTGGTATTTCCAGGAAGTATTAAAGTTTCACACTGTTTGACGTCTGTGACGAAGGAAATAAAGGTTCAGCTCTGTCTCAGATCTCAGTTCCTCCTCTCGTCCACTCATGCTCCTGAATGTGATCAACCAATTAAGATCGTTTCTCAGTTCTCTCCCCTGTGATTAGATTAAATGTGATTTGCCAGTAATGGATGTGAAAGTTTCAGCAGGTCTCCGCTCGGACTCATTTAAAGTCTTTAAGTCGTATGAGGGCGTTTTGTGAAGCGCCACAGAGAACAGGCGTGTTGACCAGGAGAAACACCTCCTGTAACTTAGTTTGTGGCTGAGGCTGAAGTTGAGAGCATCACGGGACACATCACGTCCTTCAGCATATCACTCCACCCATGTTAAACACTCACGTTACAGGCATGTAGGGTGTGTCTCATAGTTCCAGCTCTAAAGTAAGGAGCAGAATTCAACATGTTCACTGTATATTATTATTACCATTAATTAGATTAATTCTCAAGGATAAAACTGAGATAAATAAGGTAATTTACAAAATAATTCCCCACAAAACTAAATCGAATCTTCTTAATACATTCAACCTTTATTTGTACAGAAACAGAATCCAGCAGGATGTCTTTACAGGGATCATTTCACTAGAGGTTCGTTGTTTTAACCAGTTTTCAACCATTTGAATATTACTATAATATAACTGAATATAACTGATTCACCAGCAGCAACAGCACATGTACCAAAGCGTGTGTCCCTCCAAAGCTTTTAGAACTTATTCCCCTGTGCTTCCTGTTTGGTCTAGCATATCTATCCAAGAGACTTATTTGTTTGTTATGAAAAGACACATGTCCCCATCGATTTTTGTAGAAGTTTGGTAGTGATAGGACAATGCACAGTGGAGTTTTAACAACATCGTCTTCTTTGGCGAAGGATGAACCTTCGCTGCAACGCAATGTTTACACGGTTTGAGGAAATGTCACGATTCTTAACTTCAATCTAAATTAAATATGTTGTAAGAATTTAGATATTATTGTTATAAATCATTGTTATTATAGTAATTGTTAGAGACAGACTGTTTCTACAGTTTCCGCATTTGTCCACCAGATGGTAGTGTTGTACTGTTGTTGTACTGATTGGGCCGCGGAGGGGACCGGGAGAAACGGCTCCGAACCACGGCCACTAATCACGCACTACATTCCACGCCATCACGTGCAGCGCTGTCAGCATCACTACGCACAGACTGATCTGTTCAGGGCAAAAACAAAAAACAAAAAATCTCCATGTTGTTGAGATGACGTCATTTAAAGTTGATATGATCGAACGTGTAACGTCAAAAATAGGCGACTTCCTGTTGCGTTGTTCCATAACGCTCCGCCATAACGCCTTTTTTGTGTCACTTGTATATATATTCATATATACAAAGTGACACAAAAAAGCCAACTGTTGTTGTACTGTTCCTAGAAAAAAAAAAAAATGAAAAAAACATATATATAAAAAATATACCACTAAAGCCAAAATGGTGGGCTTCCTGTTTGGTCTAGCATATCTATCCAAGAGACTTATTTGTTTGTTATGAAAAGACACATGTCCCCATCGATTTTTGTACATGTCGGCCAATCGTGGTGTCGGGGCTGCCCTTTAGGGGGCGCTAGTCAGTTATTTTGTCACGCCCATTGGCAAAATATCTTAATAATTCCTTAAAACCATATGAATATTTTCAAGGGGGGAGTGTTGATACACAAATGCAGTTTGAGGGAGGTTGAACCTCGAACACTGAAGTTACAGCAATTTCGTGTGTCACGGCGAGTTGATGAACTTTGACGCCACGCCACTATTATGGCGTTTGATGAAAAGTCTCAGTAATCTTATGCCGTCATTATCAATGTCTTGAGACCCGTTTGACACAGTTTGATATGGCTGCAGTAAGTGGATGAGGAGGAATACATCCAAGTGGAAGACATGCAAAGAACAAGACATTTCCTGTTTCCACCAGGGGGCGCTGTGATTTTAAGTCATTATTTCTGTGTAGATGTCATCAGGCCGGGACTCTTGTCTTACATGTCTAGTTTGGACTCGATTGGACCATGTATGTCCGAGATACAGAACCTCGGTGTTTTGATGGCGTGTAATCAAACTTTGACGCCACGCCACGGCCACACCGTGTGACGAACAATCGATCTTTGAGTCAGTGTTTATCTCCGTCTTGTTGTGATGATATTCAACCATTTGAATATTACTATAATATAACTGAATATAACTGATTCACCAGCAGCAGCAGCACATGTACCAAAGCGTGTGTCCCTCCAAAGCTTTTAGAATTTATCCCCCTGTGTCATAGAACTGATACAAACACATGAGTGAGTCACTTGTTCTGGTCACATGTTCCTTCATAATGAAAACACACAGTGCAGTTTGCTTATTTCTGCCGAGGTCGTCTCTAGTTCCCGGAGGAGGGAGTTGATATCAATCACTTGATGACGTGTCCTGGTCTTAATAAAGAACTGATGTGTTCTTGTCTCTGCAGTGGTGTGTGTGTGTGTGTGTGTGTGTAAAATGTAAATGTATATATCTGTACATATTTGTGCTGGATCTGAGTTTTCCTGCAGTCTGAGGTTAATTTCCTCTAATTTGAGTCACCTGTCTCTTATGATAATGAGCTGTGATGTCACTTCCTGATCTTTCCCAATCCTTTGAATGTCCTGTTCATTCTTCATGAAGGTCAGCGAGCAGCATCATCTTTTATTAATCTTTACCAGGCACAGCAGGGTGCTTTGGTTTATTTACTTGTATTTTTTATATCCAAACACACAACATGCTGTAGTTTGCTCAGACCCAGTTTCACAAGCACCATCCTGCTGCTGGAAATAAGCACATGAACAGCAAATGAGAAGTAATCCGCCACAAAAATATTCCCAAGTATATTTCCTCCTGTTTGAGTTGTGTTAACTAAAGACTACAGGACTTTGAAGAAATGACTGAGCCTTAAAAAAGTTAATATTTGTGATTAGATCGTAAAGGGACATTTCTAAAGGGAACTCTTGGAGTCACGGACATGATGTGGAAGCTGGGACGGATTCATTGTTTAGTCTTTTTCATTTGCTTAAAAAACTAAATGAATAAATGAAAGTTTGGTCATTCGGTGATAAAGTTCCACAAGCAGAGGATGTGTTGGCCTATGTGAGGTGTGGTTGTGTCTGACTGGTATCCAGGGTCCAGCCCCTCTAAGCCCAGTAACAAGGCCCCGCTGGGTCCCAGCTAAAGCCTCCAGCACCACAAACAATGGAGCGGGGCTTTACAGAGGGTCGCTGCAAACCGCTGACTGTCCACTAGTGCTAATACACCCCCATTCTGTCCTGTCTCGCTGCTGTCGCCTCTCACACACACACTATGGTGGTTTGTGGAAGAAAGAGAAAGTTCACTCGTCCATATGTTGATATGTACACACACTGATGAGATAGTCCCTCTCTTCTTCTGTTTTTCTGTCAATCCATCCATCCATCCATCCATCCGTCCGTCCGTCCCCCTCTCTCTCTCTGCCCTGGGACCCCTCCGCCCTCCCTCTCTCTCCTGCTTTCTTTCTATGTGTGATCACACTAACAGCGCAGCTCGTTCTCCCGTTGGGCCCAAACGGTCAAACCGACCCCCGGATCGCCTACGACGACCACCTGCCTCCCCCCAGCTCTGCAGCCCAGCTCTCCCAGCCCCGCGGCCCGTGTGTGGGCTCCTGCATCAGTGTGTTTCCTCCGTCGGCCTCCTCCTGCTGACCATGTGTGAGTGTCTGCGTGGAATATTCAGAGTTACCTGGACACCTTCCTCCAATGCAGGTCAGGATGAACAACTTGTCTCACTCTGTATGTGGAGCCGCTCAGCCTCCATTAAAGCAACAGTTTTGTATGAAGACTGGATCATTTAAAAAAAGATATTTATGATAAAACATTCCTTTTATTCTTCTATTTGTAAATCTGAGCGTTAGCAGCGTTAGATTTGAGTAAATCCTTGTTTGAAGTTCAGGAGATAATTTATGATTCATGTCAGAATAAAACGAATGAATCTTTCAGTTGATGATCACATCCACTTTGATCCTGGCACTTTTTCCTTTGACTCTTTCAGCCTTAAGCTTTGCTCCTTTCGCTTCATGTTGTACATCGGTGGGGGGAGTTGTATTTTTACTTAGATTAGAATATGTTGTAACTTTTAATGGACCACATCTGTGTGGATGTAGAGCAGCACTTACACCTGCAGTGACAGCGAGGAGGCAGGAGGAGGCTTTGTTCAACTCGTGGTTTGAGATGTGTTGAATATAAACTCAAGTCGTTGATCCAGAGCCACTTCGTTCTTCTTGTCGCTTGGTGACAGCGTGATCGTCACAACGACAACAACCAGTCGCACAACCTGACTCTCTTGATATCGGGGCCACGCCAGCTGTCCATCAAACCCTGATAAACTCTACAACCAGCTGCTGCGGCCTCTTGTCTCCAGCCTCATTCTGACATACGAGTATTAGTTGATGATTGGCTGCTGCCACACGAACAACGCAACGGAACCACGATGCAGTTCGGCAACGCACGACGTCATCAATTCAAAGTGAATCGGCAGCGTTTCCGCATCCAATGTGAACAAGTGAGTTCCATCAGGATAATAAATTACAGCAAGAGTCGTATAAGTTTTACTCAATTACCAAAATATTAAAAGTTTAAACAAATTTAAACACATTTGAACTGATTTAAGAGAAGATAACATTTTATTGATCCACGCACACAGGGGCAGTTCAGTTGTTACAGCAAAATGCAGAGTTAGATCAGTTGTATATAAGCGAGTTAAAGTCCCATATTTATATACCCAGAAAACTTTCTAATCAACTTTTAGTCAGATAATTTTGTAGCCTTAAAAGACGTTATATTTCAATTTCAGCTGCAGGCAAGTAGAGACCAGCAGCACATTCATTCAGTAGTTTATGACATTTAGTTTTAAATGCCAATCATAACTTTAAACCACATCCTCTCAGATGAAAGATTTTATCCTGGACACCGTGATTGACACTTGAGGCGAATTTAACAAACAAGACGGAGTTTGTCAGAGTTTATATTGTCCAGTAAACCTCAGTTATTCCAAAATGACAAACATTCAGAGAACTGAACTCCTAACATTCATCTCTATTAATACCCAGAGGTCAGGTGGCTCCGCTGCAGGTCGAGGCACAGAGAGGAAGTGAGCATTGTGTCACTGAGAGGTGTTTTGAGTTCGAGTTAAGTTTACATCAGAAGAATGTGTGCGCTGCTCGGTATGTGGACACAAACTCACACAAATAACTTGTACAACAACATCATTCTTGTCTGTGTCTGTCGATCCGGAGCCTGAAAGATTTCATGTCCTCGTTGTGATGACTCTGTTGTCAACCACCGGAGGTGAAACTCATGACTTTGAAAATGGAAATGTGAAATTCCCTGGGAATTGTTACTGGTTCTGTGTGTGAGCACATTGAGAGCCACTGGAAACCAGAGTCAAATTCTCATTCTGACTGAATTAGCATTGAAGAAGTAACCTCAGAAACTGGTTTAAAGCAACACAATGCCAGATTCGCTCTAAATACAAGTGGCACTCAGCTGTACACATGTGCATCTGTTGACAAGCTGACAGAGAAGAAACCTGCAACATCAGAAGCCAAAGAAACATGTCGGCTGATACACATTTTACATAAATATGACGGGAGCATAATTAAAAGAATGAGAGAAGAATGACAGAGTTTTATCTGAAACACAGCAGGCAAGTAGCCGACGCAGTTATCGACCTCCGAGCAAAATGTGCATGAAGTAAACATTGAATTGTTTGGATAAACTTGGATCCATCTGGGTTCACTTGGCTTCTGATGATGAACTCGTGAGTCGACAACTGCATCTGTCCAGCATCTGTCCTGCATCTGTCCTGCAGTTGTCCTGCATCTGTCCTGCATCTGTCCTGCTTCTGTCCTGCTTCTGTCCTGCATCTGTCCTGCATTTGTCCTGCATCTGTCCTGCTTCTGTCCTGCATCTGTCCTGCATCTGTCCTGCTTCTGTCCTGCATCTGTCCTGCTTCTGTCCTGCTTCTGTCCTGCATCTGTCCTGCATCTGTCCTGCATCTGTCCTGCTTTTGTCCTGCATCTGTCCTGCAGTTGTCCTGCATCTGTCCTGCATCTGTCCTGCATCCTCTGGCCTCTTTCTCTCACCAACGGGTGAAACATATTCCAATATTCACTCTTGTTTGGTTTCTTACTCGGTCACTTTCTCTTTTCCTCTTCTTTGTTTTCTCCAACTTCCTCTTCGACTTCTTGATTTTTATAAAAACTACCAAGTATTTCTTCAAAGCATCATATTTTGTGAATAGTGGTTATTTACTGTAACTGCATGTTGATCAGATGGAGCAGAAATCCAAGTTAATAAGCCCAGTAGGTATCCTCCCTTTGCAGACCGTAACACACACACACACACACACACACACACACACACACACACACACACACACACACACACACACACACACACACACACACACACACACACACACACACACACACAGCCTGCTCCAGTTTCCTGGCCCATTTAAACTCTGAGTTCATGGCTGTGTTGGCAACTTGTGCCCGACTTGAACCGAGCTGCTCATCCTCCTGAATCACACCCTCCCCCTCCCCCACTCTCTTTATCCTGCCCTTCCTTTTCTCCTGACGTCCCTCCCTCCCAGAAACATAATTTACAAGGATCGTGCACAGTCAGTGTCTCTGAAGCGAGGCCTCACTTGTAGCTTAATGATCACGATGAGGGATAAATCAAATCCCCAGCGATGTGCCCACAGATAACCTCCCGTCCCTCACCCTCCATCCCTCCCCTATCCGACCCAGCCCCTGTTCCAGGCGTCCAGTCCTCCCCCATGTCTAAATCCGGGCTTTGTGCGCGAGCTGGAAAGCAACAATGAGCATGTTAGCTGACACAGTGCTGGCTGCCTGATCTGCGCTGACAGCATCTCTCCCTCACACTTCTGCCTACTTCACTGGAATCCATCATCATGGGCTGAATGCAGAGAGAAGCCCCGTGCTGCTGTAGCCTGAGCAGCGACGAATATCTGGAGAGTTTAACTGGAGTTAGTAAAGTTCACTGTTGCTCCTGTCAACAACTCATCAGAAACCTGCAGGCAGCCATGTTTTGTCAGATAAACTCATTTCATCCAGCTGAATTACTTCCAGTGGAGCGGATGCATCTCCAGCTCAGTGAACATGAACTTGTGTCGGACTTGATTTGCTCACATCAGCGACACCTTGAGGGATTTCTCACGGCGGCAGGTGCTGAATATGAGTCTGAGTTTAACACCTGGGGACAGAGGTGGAGGACAAGTACAAATACATAGAATAAAACTACTTTTCTATTTGAGTAAAAGTAAATAAGTATTTGCTTTTAAGTGTTAGCATGTTAAGTGTAGCTTTACCTGAAAATAATTCTGCTTAAGTACAGATAAATGCACGTAGTCACATCCCACTACTGCCAACCTGTTGTGTTGGGTGACCTCTGACCTCAGGGGATCAACAAATTAATATTATTAATAAAACAAACATACACATGCACACAGCAGGAAAACACAAAGCAGACAAATAACACCCCTCCCACACACACACACACACACACACACACACGCCACACAACAGCAGCTGCTCCCCTGAAAGGAAGAGTCATACTTTTTCTAAATAGAGATCCAACGCCTGCTGTTTCTATTTTCAGACATTTGTGATAAAAATAACTTGCTGTAAAGTTCATCCAGGTATTTAGAGACAAACTGTTTTTTTTGTTTTGCCTGTTTCCTGCTTTACTCTTGAGGTTTTTAAAGTTTGCTCGCTCAGTCGGGACATGGAGGAATAAAATGGCCGATGATTTACTGGAGAGTAAAACCCTTGTAACTGAAGCCAGACATGTGCCAACTCATTTTAATCACCATGGGCCGAATGCACAATACATTTTTTTGGAAACTGTCCCATTTTTTATATGAAGTCACCAGCAGATGCAAACGCAGCAGTTTACAGTCGGATAGTAGATGAGGAGGAGCATTATCTGCTTTTATTTGACGGGGACGATAAATCACTAACTCAATATTGCTAATGCAGCCAGGTTTTATTACTACATCACTTAAAACCCCTGCAGGAAAAGGGGGGGAGGGGAGGTGCTCTTATCTCTTGTGCCGAAGTGAAAACCTCGGCCTCAGATTATCATCGTTGGACCGTTTAGTTTAAAAGCTTCAGGAAGTTCTCAATTTCCCCCGATAGCATCAGCTCGGTAGCATCTCAACTCTCAATTCAAACGTCCTGATGATGCTGGATTTCATAATAAAAGTCTGACACGTTGGAAGAATGGTGCAGGAATCTGAGAGGGAAACACAGCTCAGACAGACCGGCCACTATGTCCCAAACTATGTTATCTTCTTCTCCTCCCTCCGTTATCATGGTCCTGCTACCCCGCCCCCTTGCTGCCCTAATATGGGGCATTCCCTCTTGCCCCGCGGCCAATCAGGCAGCCAGGCGCGTCCCCCCCTTCCAGAGATGCCATGGGCCCGGGCCAGGCCTGAGGTTTCAGTGAGGGGAGCAACAGGCTGGCTGGTGGCAAGGGGGCAAGGGCTGCAGACAGAAAGAGGGGGGGAGAGATTAAAAATACCAACAACAAATCAACAAGCAGCTGAGGAGAGAAAGGAAGTGGACGTTAGAGGGAGGCTGAGATCGAAACTGTGCAGCTGCTGCAGGTGGAGATCTGTCACCTCTGAACCACTGGAGGAGACACGCCGAGCGTTGAGGTAGGAAGGATGGATGTGGTTCGTTAAAGTCTCTCGGCTGTTGATTCTCTGCAGCCTGCAGATACCTGAGGGGTTTCTGCTGTGGTTTTTTTGGAGAACGAGCTGCAAGAGGTTGCTGGTTTGTGTCTGGTTGTTGTTGCAGAGGGAGAAGCAGGTGGCTGACATCTCACTTTCTGGAGAAGCAGCGGCAGATGACAGTTCTATCGGTGACTCTGCTTTGTTGCTTTAAATCAGCTTGAGAGAAACTGGATTTTATTTGTGAGATTTCACTATAACTGCTCAGGAGCTGCTGAGAGCTGCACAGAAGTGTGTGTGTGTGTGTGTGTGTGTGTGTGTGTGTGTGTGTGGTGCGTGTGTGTGTGTGTGACTCCACATTGCTGATGTTTGGAGAGAATAACAATAGCATGCTGTGTAAATGCAAAGACACTTTCAGTAAGACAGCTGCTGCTTGTGTTTATGCCAACATGCCAGTGGCTGGTTACAAACACTCCAGCATTCAGGGGTTTACGGGGACTATTTGCAGTGTGGCATGTCACTATGCCTCCAAGTTTATAACAGTGTTTTGTAATGAGACCTGGCTCAAATAACACTTGAGCATAATTCATAACATTTATTTAAACCTTGACGAGTGCCAGACGGGTGGAGCCTGCAGCTTGGACGACAGAGAGAAGCACCTCAACTCTAATTTATCCAAAATAATCAAATGTGGAAGATATTTTATGAATTAATTCATAGATTCTACAGATAACATTGACGCTCTTGCTTATTAAGTCACCAGACGTTAATAACAGATCAATCTGAGACATGCAGACGAAGCAGGATACAGTCGGATAGAAGAAGCATCCGAAATAATAAGGTTTTATTTTATTTCCTAGCATTTAAAGGAATGCAAACTCTAATTAAAACATACCTACACATAATTAATTTACCTTATATATAGGCATATTAGTTTAAACTAATTCTGAAACTACACATGTGATCCAATCTACATTTTTTTCAAGCTTGGCCCAGGTGTGGTTGTAATGATACGTCTTGAGGCCGTGGTCGGACGCAACCATTTCAAATAGCCCCCGTCTCAGCGTTACACCAGCGACAGCTGCAGTGGGACGGTCACAGGATCTGTTTGCCCTCCAGCTCCGGCTCAGAACTCGCCCACCAGCCTGGTATGTGTTTTGGCCCAAAGAGGGTTCAGAGGCCGCGAGCGCCAAAACACACCCGTACTGTGACAGAGGATCATCAACACATGTGTGACACTGGGTTACATAATGTACGCACTGGGGGGTTTGGGGGTATTGGTGTTGATGCTGAATATCAGACTTTCAGCTTGATAAAAGTGAAGAGAAAGTTTCCTCCTTCTCTCCCTGAGCGTCTGTTCTCTGTAACTCTGGTGAGTGGGTTCCATCTCCTGTGAGAAGAACTGACTGAGAGTCACAGCTTCAACTGTCACAACCAGCTCCAGTTGAAGAGTGAAGCTGAACTGAGATCAGTGAAAAAGACTTGAGTTTATCTCCAATATTCAGCAGGAAACTGTTAAAACATGAAGAATTCTGAACAGCGTTTGGTGGATTTGTTGCAGCAGCAGCTCTTCTGGGTCAGGAAGCAGAGGATCATGGGTAATATCCAGTGCTCAGTTGTGTTTCAGTTCAGTGAGTGGAACGACACAGTCTGAGACATCACTCAACGTTCTTCACTTCTTATACGTGTGTGGAAGCTCTGAGCTTAAATTCAATGGTGACCTGAATGTTTTACAGAGTCAGTGAAGTTGTATTAAAACATCTCAGCCGTAGCAACAGGCACCAGCGAGCTACATGGTCCTAAACCAATCAGAGCCTTACAACATGGGATTCATTTTGACCAACTCTGTGAATTATACAGCTACTTATCTTACATGAAGGCCCTGGGGTCTAAGGTCAAGCATTCATTTATGTTTCGGGCTTAAAATCAAATGACCCGTTCACACCACAGTCTTTATGTGACTTTATACAGAAGCTTGACTGCAGTGTTTTCCTTTTTGGAAGCATTTGCTTTATTGTTTATGAGCTTTAACACGTTAGAGCAGGTTTTACTGTGTTTATCAGGTGGGACTTGATCAAACGGAGCTCAGTAACTGGACCCTCCTTTAATTCTGTCTGGTACAAACTGTCACTGGGATCACAGGCCTCGGGCTGAAGTTTCAAATTAAGTCCGAGGTGTCAAACTCTTGTGGCATTTTGTTATTATGGTCACTCTAAGAAATCATATTCTTATTATGAGTTATTTTGAGGTAACATGTTGCTCTGGAAGATGTGTAGTAAGTAAAAAAGTGTGTGCGTGTGTGTGCGTGTGTGTGTGTGTGTGTGTGTGTGTGTGTGTGTGTGTGTGTGTGTGTGTGTGTGGATGCGACCAAATGACGTCAGAAACCAAATGATGGATGATGAGAGCAGTTTCCTGGCGACAGACTTTTGGGTGGGGGTGTTTGCAGTTGTGGGTGTGGTTAATTTTAGACCAGGAAGCAGGGTCAAGAGTGGATTGGGCGGTTTGGTTTCGGCGTGGGGGGGGACTCCTGAGGAAACACTGCTTGACGTACGTGTACAGAGATTTTACCAGGATTTTACAGGAAGGAAGACTCATGTAAACAAATGTCATTTATATATATTTATTCTGTAAAATATAAGGTGTAGGTGAGTGCGGCAGGTGAATAACCTGAAACCACTCTTGCTGTGTGTGTGTTTCCCACCATGCGCTGAGTATATCTCCCCAAAACATCTCTATTTCCTGTTTACATGGAGGCATTTCCTGTCCGAGGGCTCACGTCTGCGGGTGTGTCTTGTTTTGTCCATCGGAGCCACGCTGGGATCTGTCTCTCTAATCTCGGAGGGTTCAGACGTGAAGCTCACGGCAGCAACAGCTCGGACACAGTCCCTGCTGGGCCTCAGTGGAAGTTGTAGCTTCAGTAACACAACCGTCGTTTAGCTTGTAGGGCGGCACGGTGCTCGCCTCACGGCAGGATGGAGGTTCTGGGTTGGAAGCCGACGGACTGGGCCTTCGAGTTTGCATGACTTCCTCTCACAGTCCAAACACATGCAGCCTGGGTTAATAGGAGTGTCTAGTGTGAGTGTGGACAGTTTGTCTCTGTAAAGCTGAGGGAAGGTAGCGTGTTGTAGCCGTCACTTTTTCAAACGTCAAATTTGGAATTTCATAATTTTCTCTTTCACGCCACAAAAGGAAAATGCCCATGTTTGTTCAGGAGAGATATATGAAATGATGGCTGCACGCTTTTTAAAGACTTTTTGTGAATTTAACAAACATTTACATGAATAAACAAAGTGAAAATGTATGAAATATTTGGGACATTATCTTTTCCATTTTTCTGAAACAGAGGAAGCAACAAAGCCCCAAACTGACCCTTCATTGCTTCATTGTGTTTTTCTATAAACTCAGGTTTGTAGTATGTGAATCCGGTTTAGTATCTGGACTAGAAACATTTTGACTCCTCAGGTTTTGTGATTGTCCTAAAAGTTGACCCAATAACATTTGTGCTAGTGTGTGTTACTTTGTGTTACTGTGTGTTACTGTGTGCTCTGGCGGCCACTGAATGTTAAAGCGTAGCGGTATTTCCTCCCTGTGTGTGTGTGTGTGTGTGCGTACTCTTATGCAACTGTGTGTGAGGAGAAAACCTATTTTTGTCGATATCTGGCCTCTGCTGATAATACCTCCGTCCATGACTAAATCCCAACCTCACATCCTCAGCTGTCGCTCACGCGCTGCATCACCGCTGCAGCTTCGTGTCAAAGAAATGTTATTAGCTTTTCGTAAGGACAGATCGCTGGTTGTTTTCTTTGCAGAGGACACTCGAGTCGTTCGAGTCCTTCCACGACCGAGCCAACTGTAACATCGTTAAGTCGTCCATCGCTGATTGGCAAAGGATTAGAGCGGCAGAGTCCTTTTCACAGGTCTGCTGCGAGAACAAGAGAAAGTATTCAGCTCCCATCACATCGTCCCATTCACTGACAGACGGCTGCTGGACCAGTGGGACCACAGTCCTGCTCCTAAAGACACTGGGCTCACTAGCAAAGACAATGGTTAGGATAAATTGGTATAGGGAATTTGTACTACTCTAATATTAGTATCATCTTCAGCCCCAAAAATCCATTCATCTATCCATCCATTTTGCAGATCACAGTTTTAACTGCTTTTCAGTCGGGTGATGACAGTAAATCATATGTTAAGTCATTAAAAGGAATATTCACATTATTATGTCCATCACTTTTACAGATTGATTATTGATTATTGATTCTAAGCTTCCTTGTGATGGCTCAGTCCATGTGATCAGTTCAGGGAATGTTTTCTCTTCATCAAGGCTTCTGCTGAATCACCTGCACCAAGACAAACAAGACGTAGCTTCTTGTGCAAGCAGCGGAATTTACTCAATTCCAGCACATTTCACACTTTGCAAGTAAAACTGGCAGAGAAGTATTTTGCACAAAGATGAGAAGTTGCTACCAGATGATGTTTGAGCTGCCTTTTCTGCTCCGTGACCTCAGGAACCCGCCGGCATTATGAGATCTATACTGGAGACAAGTTAATCCAGCTGCTGTGGGACAAAGTGCAGAGAGGCTGACAGCTCCAACGAGCTCGTTAACTCCGGGTTGTCTTTAAATTCAGAGCTCAGTGGAGCGGCAGGAACTGAGACTCTTCAGCTGCACATTAGTTTGGTGAAGATGATTTTAGCAGGACGCCGTGTCTCTCACCCACTAAATTATAATGATTTAAACCTTTATTTAAACTATTATTATCTACATTTTAAGGGAAGAGTTTGTTTCTGATGTAACATTTGATTTGTTTATATAGTAACAAACATATATTGCCGTGTTTGTGCCTTTTTGATTCAGCTCCCTGGATATTTCTTCTGCCTGTGATCACATCTGGGTTCAGTCTGTCAGGATGTAAACACTGAACAGTGTGGATTTGATCTGTGCCACTAACCTAAGCTCACCTGACAGAGGTGACATTTGACTTTCACAAGGGTCGTGGATGCTCAAAGCAAAGACCTCTCTGCTGGCTCTGTTGTGCTGTGTGGGACGGGCGGGTTACTGACAGGAGTGACAGCAAATCAATCTAAAGGTGTGTGAGTTGATCCCACAGTGAAACATGGGATGGAAGTGGTCTCTTCCAGGATGAGGGTTCACACAGTTACCCTCTGAGTATGAAACCTGTGTGTGAAGGAACTGGGCTCTGTGAGGGGCAATGGGGCCATGTTGGGATTGACCAGTGACGGGGCAGCATACACACTCTCACGTGCACCCTGACTGGTAAATGCTCTGTATTTATATATCACTATATAATCTTTATCTATCTCTAGTCTCGATTCATACAGCGCATCTCTGTGCAGCACTTTCTCTGCGATGCATTAATATAAACTGCCGCCACAGCCTCTGGTTGTTGGACCCAGGTTGAAGCTTTCTGGGTTAAATGTCTTATTAAGATTATCAGCTGGGACATTTTGGCTTCGATTCACCAACCATGACACTTTTTTACTGTGCAGGTCTTGGGAACTTGATTTTTTTTTCAAAATACTTCAGTACTCTTCACCTACGTCTGCAGAAGGTTGAGCGTCCATGTTGATTGGGGGCAGGCATGTGTGGGCCTGCAGACGTGACTCTGTTCTATAATAAGACTGTTAGGCATTTTAAATCTTCACCTCCTCCTCCTCCTCCTCCTCTGCCACGCCTCCATTCCTTCACTGTGTCCAGGGAGTGCCTCCTCCTCCACCTGCTGCCGTCTGTCTGTCACACAGCGCTGCACTTTAAAGATGCTGTGCAAAGCTACACGAGTTTAAATGTTGCTAACAATCCTATTTTTACTTACGCTGTTTGGAAACAGTTTATAAACTCACACAGGAAACTTTATTTTGATTGTAAAAAGTTTTCAACTGCAAACTGCCGCATTGATTCATTGAACCTACCGTCCAGAGGTTAGTTCCACGGCAGTTGAAGGCCGTCGGTGCAGCAGCGTCGCGGTTGCACCTGTTGTTGCTGCTGCACTTGATGAAATGTCCGTCACTCAGCACAAAGAGCCTGGATCTCAACACACGCAACATGAATGTCTCTGTTTACATTTTTGTTTAAATGCACAAAATATGAATATTAAAGAACAAACGCGATCAAGTTCATTTCATCGTGATTAAATATAAAAAACGTTCCATTGTGGATTTTACGTCTAAAAGCAAATTGCTGCAAAATTCCATCAAGATGCACCAAATTACACAGACTCATAAATATCAGCTTTTTTCATCAAGATCCATGAATTATTCTCAAAATGTAATAGAAGATCTAATAGATTGTTCCTCTCAGACCCAAACCACATGTTTCTGCCCAGCTGTTTTTGTGTTTGTGTGTTGTGTTGCTTACAAACACACAAACCAACACAGACAGGGGGTGAAAACACAACCTCCTTGTCTGAACGGCTCAACTCTTGACAATCGATCATCATGTCGTCGTCGCTGCAGCAGCACCAGAGAGAACGATGCAGAAGAGACTCAGTGATTCAGTGTCTTCATCACCTTTCTCTTCATGTTTGAGGCGTCTCCTCCTCACAGAACCTTGTTCTGTTCCATCCTGCGTCTGCTGCTCTGGGCCTGATGCAGTGAATGTGTGTTATGTGTTCCCTGTGACCTGCTGGACACCAGATACCTGCAACCCACCCAAACAGGCCCGGCATCCACGCTGACACTCTACACGTCCGACACACACACACACACACGGGCTTTCCTCTTTGCATACACAAAAATAAACACACACACAGCTATGCAGTTTAAAAAAAGTCATCACATGAAGGTGGGACTGTGAGGAATGAGATCACACGGCCCTCGGAGACAGAAAGTCAAGTGATTCACAAACAAGTCGAGCTGCTGATGGACGGACGCTAAACTGACAAACTCCTCATTCAAATCAACGGCTGCTGTTCAATGTTAAATTTGGTCAATAAAGAGCTTTTCTAGTCTTAACGACTTGAATGTCTTTACAGCTCAAATTCACCCAATCACACACAATCATTCAGCGCTTGTTCTTCACGTAGTCTCTTCTCCAGCGTACACACACAAACAACTCTGTGCTGTGGAGGTTTTCACGCCATGACTTGGATTAAGTTCAGCCGACGTGTGACCAGTTTTCTGCTCTTTGCACCAGTTTGAAGTTTCAATACCTTCTGCTGCAGAGAGCATTTCTCTGTAATCCTGAACGTTCTGCTTCTTCCTCTTCTCACCGTCTCACATCTATTTCTTTCTGTTCACCGATCACTTATTGTGATGAGTTACTTCTCTCACTAAGCTTTGTCGAGACCTGTTCACCTTGCACCACTGATTTCCTCCAAGTATGTGTGGATTTCCTGCAGATGGTTTGGGCTCGGGTGGCCGGTGCGGCGGGCGTGACCCAGACCACGGAAAGAATCTGAAGCTCGCCGTCCCAGAAGCCTCAGACTGGCGCTCATGTCACTCTGTTAGATGCTTAAACTCCATGTGCACAAGACTGACATGCACCTGATGCAACAGTCTCTAAGGAACGCTACTAATTTACTGTTATGTGATACAGGCCTGTTCTGATGGTATTTAAATCCTGTGGATATGGAACGATCAAAGTTTAATAACATTTTTTACTTTTTAAGTCTCATGCAGGACGTTTAGTCTTATTTCTTTTTCTGGCCTTGATTTATGTTGATTTATGTCATTGTACACGTGTCACTTCTATTGAATCCATGTTTACGTGCTTTTATCTCTAAGAAAACCAGTTAGAAAAACCCGCTTTCCATAGATCCTCACATAATGACCTGCGTTGTTGTGTTTTTCTGTTTCAGACTCTGACAGAGAAGAGGACAGCCATGTTTTCAGTCAGACCAGAGATTCAGCCGTAAGTGAACACTCGTCCTTATGATCTGACTTCAATCATTACAGCTTCATATCGTTGTTTAATGTGTTTGTTTGCCCTTATCACCAAAAGCTCTCTTGACATCTTCTGTGTCTTCGACATGTGTGGAACCTCTTTTTGCGTCTGAGCGGTGAATCTCCTGCTGTCTCCTCACATCTCCTCCTCCGGACTTTCTGCCGACTTTATACTAGTGGGCCAGAGGGAGGAAACTCCGGAGGCTCTCACTCAAACATTTGCGTTCACACATCCAGCCCCTGTAGAGAATGTCTGAAAGCAGTTCCTGTAAGAAAGGATTAAAAAGAAGAGAGAGATAATTATTGAAACTAATCCTAATGGGTAACTCTCTGATATGAGGAGGATGTGGCGTCGAGACTCTGTGACAGCGGCTTTATGATTCTGTTGAAACTGACAAAAGGGCAAATATGTGAATAATTGTTCAGTAAAAAGTCGATTAAAGAATAAGAAACACTTTCCCTCCTCCCTTCCAGCACGTATTGTTCTTTTAGGAATTTAGCTCAGCGTCCGCACTGGAAATTTATAGTCGTGACAAGTGTGTGAGGTCACAGCAGCCTGACAAAAGGTGAAGTGCTGGAACAGGATGTTTATACGAGATTAACCATGTGAGAGTTTATGGAGCGAGTAGAGGAAGGAGATATGGGAAACTGGGACATGACATGTTTCCTCCAGAAAGAAGGTACAAGGTAAAACAACCTCATGTTCCATTTGAGTCAGTCCAGGAAAATCGTTCCAGTGGAGAAAAGGAAGAAAACACAAAACCAAATAAAAGTTATACGCAGGAGAACAAACACTTAATTCACGTGTCTCTTTATAAACTCATAAAGAAACTGTCTGCAGACGATGATGAGTTGATCTTCCTCACGGGTAAAAAACATTATTTCACTGTTACATGAATATATCCTTGAGTTAATCGCAGCAGCAACACGAGATCAGCCGCTCAGAGTAAAACAACCCCACAGCTCGTGTTTCCTTTTTTTTATTATCACTGCAGAGAAAACTGAGAGGGCCTCACACACACTGCATTAAACACCAGGAGCCTCCCAGTTCAACCAGTTCCCTCCTGCCGAGCAGCTCCACTGGAGCAGTGGAGGCCCGACAGCCCGAGAATGTCAGCGGTTATTAAATTAAGCTGAGAACATTCACATCACAAACCTCCTGCTTCTTCCATCCTCCCGGAGGAGGCTCCCACAGGCGGCAGGGCAGAGCTGCTCCGGAGACACAAACACCAGTAAGTGTCTCGATGTGACTTCACAGCGTCGTCCTCTCTGTGCGCAGGTAAAAGACAAGAGGCGGTCGCCCCCCTCCAACAGATCCCCCACCGGCCCTCAACGCAACCCTCACCACAGCGGCTCCACAGACGAACAGGAGAGCCCCGAGAGAGTGGTGAGACACACACACACACACACACACACACACACACACACACACACACACACACACACACACACACACACACACACACACACACACACTGAAATCCATGCACTAACCTGGGAAGTCTGGATGAAGATGTCTAATAAAAAGTGTGACCCCAATTCTTTGCAAAGATTTTAACAAAGAAATCTGACGTATCAGAGGAATGCTAAATTCTTAATTTAAAAAGTTATAAAACATTGTATAATCTTCTTGGTTATATTCTGTGAATCCTCTTAATTGTTTTTCCCCTTTTCACCGATATATGGTCATTTTGTTCTTTACACCACTTTGGTCCAGACTGAAATAAAATATGTGAATAACTATCGGATGGATTCACATGAGCTCAGTGATCCACTGATTTGATCTTTAATTTTAAATTTAAATTTGTCAAAGTAACTTCATCTGTGTAAAAACCAGACGACCTCAGCAGTAGAGTGTGTGTGGAGCTAATTACCTGTGTGTCCACTTTGTGTGTCCACTTTGTGTTTACACTGAGGGTGTGTACACGTACTGAGCTGATTCTGATCTACTACCCAGCACCAGTATGTTAGCCTGCTCCCTGTGGGCATGTTAGCATGTTCATAGTGACACTTAGTGAAATGAAATGAAAATATAAAGTAAAATATGAAATATAATCAGTGAGATCCATCTGGAAGAACAGTTTTATGAGTTTAAACTTTTATCAGACACCAAAAGCAAAGCACTGTGGTTTGAATTTCTCTTTTCAAATGTACATGATGGTGAATACGACTATTTTCATAAAAGATTGAACTATTCTGAGTTAAATCTGTGTGATTTACTTTATTTAAACCAATGAGAGTCTGTTTGACTTTGAACCATAAAAGTTGCAGTCGCATAAAGAAAGAAATCCTCACGTTAACATTTTGATGAGCTGCGGTGTTGCTCAGATTAATTCCGAGATGGCGACACAACATTGTGATTGACCTCCTGACCCCCAGCCACCAGGCCGGTGCAGACTGGATCACAATGGTCCAGGCCTGATCTGCTGAGGTCATTGTCCGCAACATAAACAACCTTTCATTTCTCACAGCTCAGCACAGATGCCAGTCGTGGCCTTTTCATGCCTCAGCAGCAGCAGCAGCAGGTGCTGGACGCAAAGGCCACAACAAAAAACCATCAGAATGTGGCGGCGCTAAAAGCGGCTGCAGGTGTGAGGGAGCCTGTAAACACTTTGACCCACATTCACAGAGTAGAAAGTCGCATGTTAGCAACTTTAAGAGCGTTAATGTGCTGCTGCTTGTCGAGAGACAGCGACACCTGCTGGTTTCTGACAGGAACATCAGCTAAGAGGAGTTTCGCGGTTTCCTGGTTTTCAAGCTAAAGGCTGAAACGTTTCACAACAAGAAAATAAGTTATGTAAAAATGTCTTTGTAAAAACTGATACTACACACATTTCTAAATACATATATATTTTTATATACACCGAGGAAGATTTTCTCTATATTTACTTATCTGTACAAATTATATATATATACTTTTAACGGTATATACATTTCAAATTTTCTTTTAAACTACAAAAGGTATATATAGTTTACTAAATATCTTTTTTAATGTGACACCATGTTGTAATTTGACTTTTTAGTATTTTAGCATTCTCTTTTTTCTTTAATCATTTAATGATCTGGAAAAAAGGTTATTACATCAATTGTCATAACTTGGAATAACACTTCCAATAACATTAATGTGTGTATCAATGGGAAGACACGTTTAATAAATCCAGCTGTTGCACACTAATGAATATAATGATAATATAATGATAAACTTTATTTACATAGTCCCTGTCATACGTAAACTTCTCTCAGGAATAATAAAGTTATTCCATCAAAAAACAATATATCAAACATAAAAGTAAAATAAAAAACAGGAGTTCTAATGAATTCAACTGCTTTTGTAATAACCAGCTCAAAACCGACAAAGTGACACAAGGAATTAAAACCAAAACCCAAACATGTATTTTAACTAATTCAAACAACTATATGAAACAAAAATTAATAAAAGAGTGTAGAGTAGAGTGATAAAAGGAGAAAGAAATGATCAGATACTGAGACCATTAGGCCCAAGTGTTCCCAGTGGAAGAGGACGACACCTCAGATTATAGTTTTAATTAATAACCCCAGTTTTATTACCAGTAATAACCTGGTTGTTCTTGTCAGACCATGTGACGGCCTGTTCTCCGTGTCCTCAGGTGCAGAAGGAGAAGCTTCATGCAGAACTGAAACAGGTGCTGAGTCAGAAGAGAAGTCACCTGAGAGAGTCCACCTGCCAACTGGCCCAACCAGAGATGGACCCGGATCCCACAGAGGAACAGACAGTAAGCTGGAACCTCATCAACTCTGTTAATGCCACTTTTCAGGCTAAAGTCTTTGGTACGTTTATTGATATTAGTGGTGAATTAGTTGTTTAATTATCACTAATGTCGCAGGTTATCGTAAACTAGTGGAGATCATGATTAATCTTTCTCTATCGTCTACAAGTTATTTCCTTAGTGCTTTGAAAAGTGGATGTAGTCCAAGAATAGAGTGACCTGGCCTCCGTGACACTTTAATGGATAAATGGATTCAGAAGGGGAGTGAACATTTACATGATTTACAACAGTTTTAATAAATTCAACTGATAAATATAAATACAAGAAAGAAAAATATCACTGTTCTTAGTGTTGTTGTACTTATTATTCAGACAAACAGGCTTTGATCTCCGGTTTGTTTTCTATTGGAATCTAGATTAAGACCAGAGACTTTAAACATTAGAAAATGTCCTTAATTTAAAACGATGCAGCGATATTCTGCTGCAGTAAATTGCAGCGTGAGCTGAACATTATACCGTCAGTCGATGATTTGTTATTCCGCTACAATATGTGGAAAACTGAGGATTTCAACCAACTTATTACTGTTACTACTGTTTTACTGTAATTCAGCCTGAGCCCAAACTAACCACCATTAATAATGAGGACGAAACAAAACACAGATAAACATCTCGATCTTGCACAAAATCTTGTTTTGGGTGCTGAGTTCGTCTGCGTGTGTTTCAGAGCGGGGATGAGGCCTCCAGCTCCATGCTCATCGTGGTGGAGACGCAGGCGGAGGCCGGCGCCAGCGGCTACAGCGTGACTGGCGGAGGAGAGCGAGGGATCTTTATCAAAGACGTCCTCAAAGACTCTCCAGCGGCCAAACATCTCAGTCTGCAACAAGGTGCCTGCAAGGACCTCGGAGTCATCTCACTATGCTCCTCACAACGTGCTTTAACATGAACACTATCCAAAACTGATGTGAACCAGCAATTATGCTTTGTTGAATATATTCATTGATATTTTTAACCCAACGAAAAAAAGCTTTATTATATTTATGAAGGTTGGAAATTCCTTTAATTGGGAAAAAAATGTAATAGTAATGAAATTAGGATTTCGAAGAAGTATAGACATGAATTGACTTATAGTAAAATGACAAAAGAGTGAGAGAGGGGATTTGTAAAATGCGAATAAATATTTTATTGTCAAGTTGCAGTTCCATGCAATGACCACAGGAGGGCAGTAAAAACTAACATCCAGAGAGGAAACTTGACAGTAAAAGCACAAGAAATATTTTGTTTTACCGATACGGGTGTTGACGTTATTTACAATCATCCCACAATCGTTTTGTATTGATCAGTTGTATTAGTACTACTGTTGCAGTTCTTCACTGTGGCCACCAGGGGAGTGAATATTCAACTTTTGTCTTCTGGGCTAAAGGATTGGTTGTGTTCCAGTTGTCGAGGTGTCAGGGTGGAAGGAGAGAGACACTTGATGAGGTGAAAGAAACAGGAGCGTACAGATGCTCAGAGAGGACGTTAGATTCGGCTCCTTTTAAACCCTGAGAACCCAAAACACATATTTTTAGATTCTCATCAACTGCCCTTGAGATGTAGAGGGGATAAAATACATATCAGATTGATTTTAGATTTTTAGAAGTTTCATAAGTCACTTTGACGTCCTCGACCACCGGAGTCATTAACCCTTGATGTGCTCCGTGTGAAGGGGACCAGCTGCTGAGCGCCAAGGTCTACTTCGACAACGTCAAGTACGAAGATGCGCTGAAGATCCTTCAGTGTGCGGAGCCGTACAAGGTCAGCTTCCAACTGCAGAGGACCATCCCCGGGGCAGAGGTCAGCGTGCGGCCTCGAGTTCCCAGTGTGGAGGTCAAAGGTCCCAAAGCCAAGATGGCCAAAATGGTAATCAAATATATTCTGTATTTACATGTGGTATACATTCAAACTAGAAGGTGGGATTTTAAACAAGGTACATTCAGAATAGCTAATTAAAAGACTTTTGATATAACTTTAGATTTTAGTCACAACTTAAAGTATATCACACGAAGGCCTAACACACTCTCTGTGTGTTTCAGAGTGTAAAGGGCACCAAGCCGTTCAAGGCCAAGAAGAAAAGAGGCGGTCGCTTTGGTCTGAAGAGGCTGAAAGAGAAGCGCAGGGAGGAGCTGGTGATAGAGGGAACGCCCCCCCGGCTGGAGATGAGCGATGTGGACGTGGAGTTCTCTCTCCCCAAATTCAAACAGAGGAGGAGTGTGAAGGTGGAGGCAGAAGGAGCAGCAGCCGGAGCCAAGGCAAAGAGGAGGATCAGGTTGGACTTGATTGTGTTTGTTTTCCGTGTCAAATGGTCGCAGTTACAGCGAATGTAATCTGAAGAGCTGCATTTCAAAGACATCAGATGATTATCTGATTAGTATGTTTCCAATGTATTTCTCTTTCTTTCCTTTCTTTACACCGTTCTCCCAGGTTTCCTCGTATGAAATCAAAGGGAGGAAAAGTGGAAACAGGACAGATTGAGGGACATGCGAATATTTCTCCGTCTGAGTTGCCTGGAGCCAAAGTGAAAACCAAAGAAAAGGGACACAAATTTGGAATCGCCTTTCCAAAGAGCAAACACACAAAGGATTCTGGATCTGTGGAGCTGAAGCCGCCGGGTGTGAACATCCAGGCACCAGCAGTGGACTTCAGCTTGTCTGGTAATAGAGACATGGACGGGGAGAGGGGAGCGCTCAAGTTTAATGTGCCGGACGTGGAGTTTGCTCCCTCTTCGGCTGAGGCATCTTTGCCCACTGGGAAGGGAAAAGCAGATATCAAAGCTCCAAAAATCAACATCAAGGGAGGAACGGATGCAGCTGAAGGAAAAGGAGATGCAAAGCTCAGATTGCCAAAGTTGAAATTACCCAAAGTTAGACTCTCACGTCATTCAGATGAAGTAGATGGTGACATCAAGATAAAAGCTGGAGGGGTGAAAATGCCCAGTGTTGACGTAACACCTCCAAAAGTAGGAATCAGAGGAGGTGGGGGGATTGTTCTCCCTGAAGCCAAGTTGGAGGGTGACCTCTCAGGAAAAGCTGCATCTATTCAAATTCCTTCTGTTGACATTTCTTTACCGAAAGTGAAGGGAAAGTCCGACATTGACGTCTCACTCCCAGAGTATAAAGGAGCTGGGAAGACCACAATCAAAATGCCAACCCTTGACATCTCAATGCCTGATGCTGAGTTGGAATTGGACACCGGACGGAGAATACCTGATGAGGTGGAGGGCACTTTCAAAGGGCCCAAAATCTCCATGCCAAAGGTTGATATCTCATTACCTAAGATGGGATCACCTGATGTGGATATGGAATGTCCAGAGGGTGGAGGGAAATTCAATTTACCTTCTGTTGACATCTCTCCACCAAAGGTGCAAATGGAGGGTGGAGATGTGGATATGGACTATTTTGTTGGTGGTGATGGGAAGTTCAAAATGCCTAGTTTTGACTTATCTCTCCCAAATATTAAGTCACCAGAAGGAGATGTAAATATAAAAGGACAAAAGCTGGAAGGAGGCTACAAGTTGCCCAAAGTAGACTTGACCCTTCCCAAAGGCAAAGCCGGAACAACTAATATTGAAGGAGAAGGAAAATTTAATATACCATCATTAGACATATCTCTCCCTAAAGTGAAGACAGGGGAGTTGGACGTCAACATTGTTGGCCCTGAAGTGAAAGGACATAAATTTGGATTGGTCACACCTGATGTTGATGTGTCTCTGCCTAAAGGCAACATTTCTGGAGACGTAAAAGTCGAAGGACATGTTGACAAGGGAGGAAAATTCAAAATGCCCACCTTCGATGTTTCTGTGCCCAAACTGAAACAACCAGAGGGTCACATGAACATAGAGGGGCCCGGATACGAGGGTGGACATAAGATCCAGATGCCCTCTGTTGATATATCTCTGCCGAAAGGAAAGATGGGGGGTGACATTGAAATAGAGGGTCCATCTACTAGAGGAGGGAAATTCAAAATGCCCTCACTTGATGTCAGACTCCCTAAGATGGGGACATCTGGAGCTGAGGTTGACTTGCAAGGACCTACGATTAAAGGGGGGGGGATTGAGGCACCGTCAGTGGACATTTCTTTACCGAAAGGTAAATCCAAGGGTGAGGTTGACTTAGACGGAAAGGGAGGCAAGTTTAAAATGCCTTCGTTTAATGTAGATCTTCCAAAAATGAAATTCCCTGAGGGCGAGGTGGTTTTGCAGGGACCTAAAGTTAAAGGTGGAAAGATAAACATGCCCACTGTTGATATCTCAGTCCCCCAAGGAAACCTAGAGGGAGGTGGGAACATTGATGGTGGTGAATTCAAAGGAGGCAAACTTAGCATGCCCTCTGTGGACATTTCTCTCCCAAAAACGAAGCTACCCGAAGGAGAAGTAAAGCTAGAAGGCCCCGAACTTCCAAATGTTGACTTGTCACTTCCCAAGGCAAACGTAGAGGGCAACATGGAGCTTCAGGGCGGCGGTGGTGGCGGAGCCAAGTTTAAGATGCCGACTTTCGACATCTCACTCCCAAAGATAAAAACAAAAGGAGAGGTTGACATTGAAGGGTCTGAAGTCAAAGGGGGAGCAAAGTTCAACATGCCATCACTGGACATCGCTCTTCCTGCCATGAAGTCACCACAGGGGGAGGTGAAAGTCCAAGGTCCTGAATTTAAAGGAGGAAATATCCAGATGCCTTCTCTTGATGTGTCACTACCCAAGATCAAGTCACAGGGAGGTGACATTGACATCGAAGGTCCACAGTTTAAGGTTAAGTCACCAGAGGCAGATTTAGACCTAAAGGGGACTGAGATTAAAGGTAAGATAGATATGGAAATACCTTCGGGAAAAGGAGGCAAATTTAAGATGCCTTCATTTGATATGTCTCTACCAAAGGGGAAGTTGCCTGAGGGAAATATTGGCCTTGAGGGACCCTCAGTTGATATCTCCATCCCAAAAGGAAAAGCAGTGGGTGACATTAAAACTAAAGGTAAAGAAGGACATTTTCAAATGCCCTCAATTGATGTTTCTCTTCCTAAAATAAAATCAAAGCGAGGTGAAATCAACATTGAGGGTCCAGAACTCAAACGTGGGGAAATTAAAATGCCAACTATTGACATTTCACCCCCTCAAGGAACATTTGAAGGTGACATCAATGTCAAAGGTGAAGGAAAAGGTGGCAAGTTCAACCTGCCGTCTGTAGATGTCTCCCTACCTGCAGTAAAATTCCCTGAGGGTGATGTGAATTTTCAAGGTCCAAAAGTAAAAGGTGGGAAATTTGAAATGCCAAAAATCAACATAGAGCTTCCCAAAGGTAAAGCACAGGGAGATATTGATATTGACATTCACTCTGGAAAAGATGGTAATATTGAAATACCATCCTGTGCTGTTGGATTTCCTAAAGGAAATGTCACAGGTGACATACATTTTGAAGGTCCTGGAGGGAAAGGGGGGAAGATGAAGATGCCAAAATTTGATATTTCATTACCAAAAGTAAATTTTCCTGAGAGTGATGTAAAATTCAAAGGGCCGGACACCAAGGGCAGAAAGATTGAGATGCCAGACATTGATATTACTCTTCCAAAAGGAAAAGCTGAAAGTGACATAAAGGTTGAAGGCCCTGAGATGAAAGGGGGAAAATTCAAAATGCCAAAATTTGGTGTTTCTTCACCAAAAGTGAGTCTTCCAAAGGTTGATGCCAATGTGGCAGGACCAGACATGAAAGGAAAAATTGAAATGCCAACAGTTGATATCTCACTTCCAAAGGGAAAGCTGGATGTGGATATTGACAGTGATGGGCACAGTGGTAAAGGAGGCAAGTTTCACATGCCCTCAGTCGATATCTCTCTTCCTAAAATCAAAGCAAAGGGAGTCGATATTCAAGGACCTGAAGTCAAAGGTGACATTTCACTCCCTCAAATTAAGTCTCCAGAGGTAGATATCAGTCTTGAGGGTCCTGATGTTAAAGGAGGGAAGTTTAACATGCCAACTGTTGACATTACACTCCCTAAAGGAAAAGTCAAGGGTGACTTTGGTGTCGAGGGCCCTGAGGTGAAGGGTGGCAAGTTTAAAATGCCAAAATTTGATGTGTCTCTACCAAAGGTTAGTCTCCCAGAAGGAGATGTCAAAATAAAAGGCCCAGACATGAAGGGAGGGAAGATTGAGATGCCAGACATTGATATTTCACTCCCCAAAGGAAAAGCAGAAGGAGAAATTGATATTGGAGGACATGCTGGTAAAGGAGGCAAGTTCCATATGCCCTCTATTGATATCTCTCTTCCTAAAATGAAAGCTAAGGGACCAGAGGTCAACATAGAAGGTCCTGAACTTAAAGGGGGAAAGATGCACATGCCAGACATCGACCTTTCACTTCCTACAGGAAAAGTTGATGCTGACCTCAGCCTTGAGGGCCCTGAGGTAAAAGGAGGCAAATTGAAAATGCCCAAATTTAATGTTTCACTTCCAAAGATGACTCTGCCAGAGGGTAGTGCCAAACTGGAAGGACCTGATGTTAAAGGGAAGTTTGAAATGCCAAACATTGATGTTTCACTTCCTAAAGGAAAAGTAAAGGGAGAGGTTGACATTGAGGGAGATGGTGACAAAGGGGGCAAGTTTCACATGCCCTCAATTAATATCTCTCTTCCTAAAATAAAATCAAAGGGAGCTGGTGTTGATATTGAGGGACCTGAACTTAAAGGAGACATTTCATTTCCAGAAGGGAAAGTTGAGGGTGACTTAAACGTTGAAGGCCCTAAGATAAAAGGGGGAGAAATCAATGTTGAAAGCCCTGAAGTGAAGGGTGGCAAGTTTAAATTGCCAAGATTTGATGTGTCTTTACCAAAAGTGAGTCTCCCAGAAGGTGATGTCAAAGTAAAAGGCCCAGACATCAAGGGAGGGAAGATTAAGATGCCAGACATAGATATTTCACTCCCCAAAGGAAAAGCTGAAGGTGACATAAATGTTGAAGGCCCTGAGATGAAAGGGGGCAAATTCAAAATGCCAAAATTTGGTGTTTCTTTACCAAAAGTGAGTCTTCCAAAGGTCGATGCCAATGTGGCAGGACCAGACATGAAAGGAAAAATTGAAATGCCAACAGTTGATATCTCACTTCCAAAGGGAAAGCTGGATGTGGATATTGACAGTGATGGGCACAGTGGCAAAGGAGGCAAGTTTCACATGCCCTCAGTCGATATCTCTCTTCCTAAAATCAAAGCAAAGGGAGTCGATATTCAAGGACCTGAAGTCAAAGGTGACATTTCACTCCCTCAAATTAAGTCTCCAGAGGTAGATATCAGTCTTGAGGGTCCTGATGTTAAAGGAGGGAAGTTTAACTTGCCAACTGTTGACATTACACTCCCTAAAGGAAAAGTTGAGGGTGACTTTGGTGTCGAGGGCCCTGAGGTGAAGGGTGGCAAGTTTAAAATGCCAAAATTTGATGTGTCTCTACCAAAAGTTAGTCTCCCAGAAGGAGATGTCAAAATAAAAGGCCCAGACATGAAGGGAGGGAAGATTGAGATGCCAGACATTGATATTTCACTCCCCAAAGGAAAAGCAGAAGGAGAAATTGATATTGGAGGACATGCTGGTAAAGGAGGCAAGTTCCATATGCCCTCTATTGATATCTCTCTTCCTAAAATGAAAGCTAAGGGACCAGAGGTCAACATAGAAGGTCCTGAACTTAAAGGGGGAAAGCTGCACATGCCAGACATCGACCTTTCACTTCCTAAAGGAAGTGTCAAACTGGAAGGACCTGAGATAAAAGGAGGAAAGATGCCAGCAATACCAGCTGTTGACATATCTGTTCCAGTGGGTAACGTGGAAGGAGATTTCAACATTCAAGGACCATCTGGAAAGGGAAAGATTGAAGGACCAAAAATAAATCTCCCAAAGTTTGATTTTGACCTCAGCCTCCCTTCTGGTTTGAAAGACATTAGCCTTAAAATGGACACCAGTAGTCCTGATGCATCAGGAGATATGGACATTAAACCAGCCAAGTTGAAGGTTAAGGGTGCAGACATCGAGACAGGTGCAGCACTAAAACTTCCCTCAGTCAAATTACCAACAGTTGACATCAAAGCTCCAAAGGTGGATTTAGACTTTGGTCTTAAAAAACCGAAAGGGGATGATGTGGAAGTGGAGCTTCTGAAAGCAGAGGGAGGAAGGCCTTCTTCAGGGATCAGCTTCGATTTACCTGATGTCTCCCTCAAAATCCCCAGTTTTTCTTTTCCCAAGTTTGGTGCAAAGTCCAAGAGTGGTGAATTAGAGATATCAGGGAAAGGCCCTAAGGCAGATGTTTCCCTCGGCCCACCACATGTGGAAGGAGAGATAAGAGCACCATCAGTAGACTTTGATGGGGATGGAAAAGTCAAGGTGAAAAAATCTAAAATCAAAATGCCCAAATTTGGAATATCCAAAAAAGATACAGATGTTTCTGTGTCTTGTCCTGATGTGGATGTTAAAGTTAAAAAAGGGAAAATCGATATTCCAAAACCAGAAATCAAATTTGAGAGCCCAGATGATAAATCAAAATACAAAGTAAAATTCCCGAAGTTTAAAATATCGCCACCAAAGGGTCAACTGCCAGTGGGAGAAGTTGATGCAAAACTGGAGGCAGAAGTTGAAGGAAAAGGCGGCTTCCATGCACCTGATGTCACTATCAAATTACCCAAATTCTCCATGCCAGGATTTGGCTCAAGGGAAAAAGATTTGGGGAAGCCACAAGGTGACATTGGAGCTAAGGCCAAGGTCAAGATGCCCTCCATTGAGCTGTCGCTACCAGCAGCTAAAACTCCAGAGACTGAGGTTCTTCTCCCCAAAGCAGAAGTTGATGTTACAGAGGCTGATATCAAAGGTTATGAGGGAAACCTTAAAATTCCCAAAATGCCAATTATTAACGTTTCTATTCCAAAAATAGACCTGGATCTATCCCTGCCAAAAGGAAAGTCCCAAAAGATCGAAGGACCAGAAGTAGAATTAAAAGCAGGTGAAGGAAAGTTCAAAATGCCTCACATAACAATGCCAGATGTTGACCTCTCTCTGCCCAAAGGAAAGATTGAAGGTCCAGAGGTGGAGCTCAAAGGAGAGGGTGGAAAGTTCAAAATGCCCCATCTCAGCATGCCCTCTGTTGATATTTCACTTCCCAAAGGGAAGATTGAAGGTCCAGAAGTTGAACTGGAGGGAGGTACCGGAGGAAGGTTCAAAATGCCTCATATGAAAATGCCAAATATTGACCTCTCTCTCCCCAAAGGAAAGATTGGAGGTCCAGAAGTTGAAATGGAGGGAGGTACTGGAGGAAGGTTCAAAATGCCTCATATGAAAATGCCAAATATTGACCTCTCTCTGCCCAAAGGAAAGATTGAAGGTCCAGAAGTTGAACTGGAGGGAGGTACCGGAGGAAAGTTCAAAATGCCCCATTTCAGCATGCCCTCTGTTGATATTTCACTTCCCAAAGGAAAGATTGAAGGTCCAGAAGTTGAACTGGAGGGAGGTACCGGAGGAAGGTTCAAAATGCCTCATATGAAAATGCCAAATATTGACCTCTCTCTGCCCAAAGGAAAGATTGAAGGTCCAGAAGTTGAAATGGAGGAGGTACTGAGGAAGTTCAACTATTGACCTGGTTTGGAGGGTAGAAAGTTCAAAATGCCCCATTTCAGCATGCCCTCTGTTGATATTTCACTTCCCAAAGGAAAGATTGAAGGTCCAGAAGTTGAACTGGAGGGAGGTACCGGAGGAAGGTTCAAAATGCCTCATGTGAAAATGCCAAATATTGACCTCTCTCTCCCCAAAGGAAAGATTGAAGGTCCAGAAGTTGAAATGGAGGGAGGTACCGGAGGAAAGTTCAAAATGCCTCATATGAAAATGCCAAATGTTGACCTCTCTCTGCCTAAAGGAAAGATTGAAGGTCCAGAAGTTGAAATGGAAGGAGGTACCGGAGGAAAATTCAAGATGCCCCATTTCAGCATGCCCTCTGTTGATATTTCACTTCCCAAAGGAAAGATTGAAGGTCCAGAAGTTGAACTGGAGGGAGTAACGGAGGAAAGTTCAAAATGCCTCATTTGAAAATGCCAAATATTGACCTCTCTCTGCCCAAAGGAAAGATTGAAGGTCCAGAAGTTGAAATGCAGGGAGGTACGGAGGAAAGTTCAAAATGCCTCATATGAAAAGCCAAATATTGACCTCTCTCTCCCAAAGGAAAGATTGAAGGTCAGAAGTTGAAATGGAAGGAGGTACCGGAGGAAAGTTCAAAATGCCTCATCTGAAAATGCCAAATATTGACCTCTCTCCCCAAAGGAAAGATTGAAGGTCAGAAGTTGAACTGAGGAGGTACGGAGGAAAGTTCAAAATGCCTCATCTGAAAATGCCAAATATTGACCTCTCTCCCCAAAGGAAAGATTGAAGGTCCAGAAGTTGAACTGGAGGGAGGATTGAGGGAAAGTTCAAGATGCCTCATATGAAAATGCCAAATATTGATCTCTCTCTGCCTAAAGGAAAGATTGAAGGTCCAGAAGTTGAAATGGAGGAGGTACCGGAGGAAAATTCAAGATGCCCCATTTCAGCATGCCCTCTGTTGATATTTCACTTCCCAAAGGAAAGATTGAAGGTCCAGAAGTTGAAATGGAGGAGGTACTGAGGAAGGTTCAAAATGCCTCATATGAAAATGCCAAATATTGATTCTCTCTGCCCAAAGGAAAGATTGAAGGTCCAGAAGTTGAAATGGAAGGAGGTACCGGAGGAAAATCAAGATGCCCCATTTCAGCATGCCCTCTGTTGATATTTCACTTCCCAAAGGAAAGATTGAAGCAGAGGTGGAGCTGAAAGGATGGTGGAAAATTCAAGATGCCTCATCTCAGCATGCCTTCTGTTGATATTTCACTTCCCAAAGGAAAGATTGAAGGTCCAGAAGTTGAACTGGAGGGAGGTACTGGAGGAAGGTTCAAAATGCCTCATATGAAAATGCCAAATATTGACCTCTCTCTGCCCAAAGGAAAGATTGAAGGTCCAGAAGTTGAAATGGAGGGAGGTACCGGAGGAAAATTCAAGATGCCCCATTTCAGCATGCCCTCTGTTGATATTTCACTTCCCAAAGGAAAGATTGAAGGTCCAGAAGTTGAACTGGAGGGAGGTACCGGAGGAAAGTTCAAAATGCCTCATATGAAAATGCCAAATATTGACCTCTCTCTGCCCAAAGGAAAGATTGAAGGTCCAGAAGTTGAAATGGAGGGAGGTACCGGAGGAAAATTCAAGATGCCCCATTTCAGCATGCCCTCTGTTGATATTTCACTTCCCAAAGGAAAGATTGAAGGTCCAGAAGTTGAACTGGAGGGAGGTACTGGAGGAAAGTTCAAAATGCCTCATATGAAAATGCCAAATATTGACCTCTCTCTGCCCAAAGGAAAGATTGAAGGTCCAGAAGTTGAACTGGAGGGAGGTACCGGAGGAAGGTTCAAGATGCCTCATATGAAAATGCCAAATATTGATCTCTCTCTGCCCAAAGGAAAGATTGAAGGTCCAGAAGTTGAAATGGAAGGAGGTACCGGAGGAAAATTCAAGATGCCCCATTTCAGCATGCCCTCTGTTGATATTTCACTTCCCAAAGGAAAGATTGAAGGTCCAGAAGTTGAACTGGAGGGAGGTACTGGAGGAAAGTTCAAAATGCCTCATATGAAAATGCCAAATATTGACCTCTCTCTGCCCAAAGGAAAGATTGAAGGTCCAGAAGTTGAACTGGAGGGAGGTACCGGAGGAAAATTCAAAATGCCTCATATGAAAATGCCAAATATTGACCTCTCTCTGCCCAAAGGAAAGATTGAAGGTCCAGAAGTTGAACTGGAGGGAGGTACTGGAGGAAAATTCAAAATGCCTCATTTCAGCATGCCCTCTGTTGATATTTCACTTCCCAAAGGAAAGATTGAAGGTCCAGAAGTTGAAATGGAGGGAGGTACCGGAGGAAAGTTCAAAATGCCTCATATGAAAATGCCAAATATTGATCTCTCTCTGCCTAAAGGAAAGATTGAAGGTCAGAGGAGCTGAAAGGAGATGGTGGAAAATTCAAGATGCCCCATCTCAGCATGCCTCTGTTGATATTTCACTTCCCAAAGGAAAGATTGAAGGTCCAGAAGTTGAACTGGAGGGAGGTACTGGAGGAAGGTTCAAGATGCCTCATATGAAAATGCCAAATATTGACCTCTCTCTGCCCAAAGGAAAGATTGAAGGTCCAGAAGTTGAACTGGAGGGAGGTACCGGAGGAAAATTCAAGATGCCCCATTTCAGCATGCCCTCTGTTGATATTTCACTCCCCAAAGGAAAGATTGAAGGTCCAGAAGTTGAACTGGAGGGAGGTACTGAGGAAAGTTCAAAATGCCCCATTTCAGCATGCCCTCTGTTGATATTTCACTCTCCAAAGGAAAGATTGAAGGTCCAGAAGTTGAACTGGAGGGAGGTACCGGAGGAAGGTTCAAATCCTCATATGAAAATGCCAAATATTGACCTCTCTCTGCCTAAAGGAAAGATTGAAGGTCCAGAAGTTGAACTGGAGGGAGGTACCGGAGGAAAGTTCAAAATGCCTCATATGAAAATGCCAAATATTGATCTCTCTCTGCCTAAAGGAAAGATTGAAGGTCCAGAAGTTGAACTGGAGGGAGGTACCGGAGGAAAGTTCAAGATACCTCATATGAAAATGCCAAATATTGACCTCTCTCTGCCCAAAGGAAAGATTGAAGGTCCAGAAGTTGAAATGGAAGGAGGTACCGGAGGAAAATTCAAGATGCCCCATTTCAGCATGCCTCTGTTGATATTTCACTTCCCAAAGGAAAGATTGAAGGTCCAGAAGTTGAACTGGAGGGAGGTACCGGAGGAAAGTTCAAAATGCCTCATATGAAAATGCCAAATATTGACCTCTCTCTGCCCAAAGGAAAGATTGAAGGTCCAGAAGTTGAATGGAGGGAGGTACGGAGGAAAATTCAAGATGCCCCATTTCAGCATGCCCTCTGTTGATATTTCACTTCCCAAAGGAAAGATTGAAGGTCCAGAAGTTGAACTGGAGGAGGTACTGGAGGAAAGTTCAAAATGCCTCATATGAAAATGCCAAATATTGCTCTCTCTGCCCAAAGGAAAGATTGAAGGTCCAGAAGTTGAACTGGAGGAGGTACTGGAGGAAAATTCAAAATGCTCATATTCATGCCCTCTGTTGATATTTCACTTCCCAATGGAAAGATTGAAGGTCAGAAGTTGAAATGGAGGGAGGTACCGGAGGAAGGTTCAAAATGCCTCATATGAAAATGCCAAATATTGATCTCTCTCTGCCTAAAGGAAAGATTGAAGGTCCAGAAGTTGAACTGGAGGAGGTACCGGAGGAAGGTTCAAAATGCCTCATATGAAAATGCCAAATATTGATCTCTCTCTGCCCAAAGGAAAGATTGAAGGTCCAGAAGTTGAACTGGAGGGAGGTACCGGAGGAAAGTTCAAGATGCCTCATATGAAAATGCCAAATGTTGACCTCTCTTGCCCAAAGGAAAGATTGAAGGTCCAGAAGTTGAAAGGAAGGAGGTACCGGAGGAATTCAAGATGCCTCATTTCAGCATGCCCTCTGTTGATATTTCACTTCCCAAAGGAAAGATTGAAGGTCCAGAAGTTGAACTGGAGGGAGGTACCGGAGGAAAGTTCAAAATGCCTCATTTGAAAATGCCAAATATTGACCTCTCTCTGCCTAAAGGAAAGATTGAAGGTCCAGAGGTGGAGCTGAAAGGAGATGGTGGAAAATTCAAGATGCCCCATCTCAGCATGCCTTCTGTTGATATTTCACTTCCCAAAGGAAAGATTGAAGGTCCAGAAGTTGAACTGGAGGGAGGTACCGGAGGAAAATTCAAGATGCCCCATTTCAGCATGCCCTCTGTTGATATTTCACTCCCCAAAGGAAAGATTGAAGGTCCAGAAGTTGAACTGGAGGGAGGTACTGGAGGAAAGTTCAAAATGCCTCATATGAAAATGCCAAATATTGACCTCTCTCTGCCCAAAGGAAAGATTGAAGGTCCAGAAGTTGAACTGGAGGGAGGTACCGGAGGAAAATTCAAAATGCCTCATATGAAAATGCCAAATATTGATCTCTCTCTGCCTAAAGGAAAGATTGAAGGTCCAGAGGTGGAGCTGAAAGGAGATGGTGGAAAATTCAAGATGCCCCATCTCAGCATGCCCTCTGTTGATATTTCACTTCCCAAAGGAAAGATTGAAGGTCCAGAAGTTGAAATGCAGGGAGGTACTGGAGGAAAGTTCAAAATGCCTCATATGAAAATGCCAAATGTTGACCTCTCTCTGCCTAAAGGAAAGATTCAAGGCCCAGAGGTGGAGCTCAAAGGGGAGGGTGGAAGATTCAAGATGCCTCATATGAAAATGCCAGATGTTAATATCTCACCTCCCAAAGGAGAGATTGAAGGTCCAGAAGTTGGGTTTGAGGGAGGTACTGGAGGAGGAAAATTCAAAATGCCTCATTTGAAAATGCCCTCAGTTGATATTTCACTGCCCAAAGGAAAAATTGGCAAAATTGAAGGGGCAGAGCTGGACATAGGGGTAGATGGAGACAAATCTAAAATGCAACAAGTGTCAATGCCCTCAGTTGACATTTCAGTGCCAAAAGAAAAGACTGAAGGCCCCAAAGTTGGGATGAACTTACCAACTGTTGAGGCAGGAGGGAAAATTAAATTACCACCAGTCTCGTCGATAGATGTAGAAATTGGTGCGAACTCTAGTAAAACTAAAAAAGACACGGGGGAAGTGGATTTGCATGTTGAAGGAGAGCACAAAGGTCTGAAACTCAAAATGCCAACAATAGATATCAAAATTCCAAAAGGAGACTTAGAGCTTGATATAGGACTCCATAGAGGAGGGGATAAAACGGACAGGAAGAAAGTTGAACTACCTGACCTGGACCTCAACACAGCAGGAACCAGCAGCAAAGTAAAAGGGCCTAAAGTCAAAGGATCAAAATTCAAGATTGGAAAGACAAAAAAGAAAACTGGCAAAGATCTGACAGAAACGGTCAAAGAAGGATTTGAGTGCGAAGTTGAAGTTGAAACTCACAATGGACATAAAGAGGGCAAAGATCGTATTAACATCTCCGTGCCAGAGGTTACAGTTCCAGGTGTTAGTATGAAAACCGGACAAGGTTCAGCCAACCTAGAAACAGGGGGAGCAGTTGAACTGTCATCACCGAGTGCAGAAATCAAAGTCCCCAGGATTCCAAACATAGATTTTGATATTGGTACATCACAAGATGAAGATGTTGATAAAACAGAAAAAGGAAAGAAAATCAAAATCCCAAAGTTTGGTGTCGCATTACCCTCCATCTCCTCTCCTGAGAGAAGACTCTATGGGCCAGAAATTCAGTATGAGGGCCCTAAAATGCCCAAAGTAAAGAAAGCTGTTTTTGTCTTGGTAAATCCTTCCCCAACAGATGAACCTACTCCATGCACAGGGCTCCTGCAGGGGGCGACAACAGCCGAGATCGATACAGAGGACGTCAAAGTGAAGTTACCCAAAATCAAAATGAAGCCAACCTTTGGGAAGACAAAAGATAAATCAGCCGCTGCGAGCACAGAGAGAGAAGGGGGGAGAGAGGAGAAGTCAAAGGGAGGGAAGGTAAAAATGTCTAAAGTGTCATTTTCTCCTGGAAAATCGGGGTCATTTGATGTCAATCTCAAGGGAGACGGTTCAAGTTCAAGTCTCAATGGTGAAGACGCTGCAAGTCCTCACAAGGACGACAAAGGGACATTCACTGGTAAAATCAAACTCCCAAAGGTGGTGTTCACCAGTCCATACAGCAAGATGGCTGCTGGGGCGGGAGACACTGAAACGAGTGGGAAACTAGGAAAGGAGTTTTCAAAGGATGTGGTGTCATCTCATGCCAGAACAGAAATGCTGGACAGGGACAGCTCGGAGTCCCCTGGTGGCTCGGCCGCGGAGTTCAGCTCGACAAAGGTCCGTGTTTGGAGTGAGGTGGACAGTAAAAGTGCAGAGTCTGAAGAAAGAGAGTCTTCCTCCTGGTTCAAGGTCCCAAAGTTCACCCTGAAGCCGCACTCCAAAGGTAAGGACAAATCACACTGTCATCTTAGACAACAGGATATTTGTGAAATGGATGTTGATTGAACTGAGTTGCTTCAGTAGGTGCTGGTCTCACATATTTCAGCCTTGGAGCCCTAACGAGAAAATTAGGAAATTAAGTACAATTTGGACCCAGAGTATTTCTGAGCTACACCGTGAATGACCTAACGAGTAAACGATGCCCGACTGGTTGATCTGGTGCACTCGTAGTATCCAAGTCAAACACCATTGGGTTCTTTGAGTACAAGAACTATGACTTATTAACATATTTCAAATGTGTAATACGGATATTCTTTAATCTCTACATTACCATATGTTCTGTTGCAAAATACTTGACATTATACATAATTTATCCTTTTACCTTTGATGTTTTCCTGTTTTTATTCCATAAATTATTAATATTTCATCTCCCATTTTATCTCTGCTACCCAAGACTAAGTTTCCTTTCCTCTCTTACATTCTTCCCTCTTGATTTCTCCACCTATCCTCCTCGGCCTGTCCTTGTTTCCTCTCCTTCTGCCCCAGGCTTCCTTCGGATAACCCCCGAGGGTTCTCCTCAGGCCATGAGGAAGGGGGAGGTGGGAGGTGAGGCCGACGTCTTGGGATCCTTCTGCCTCAACACCTCAGGGCTGGACTTCACCACCCTGGAAAGCTCAGAAGAGCACCAAGTGTCCTCCACCGAGTCGGAAACTCTCACCACGGTCACCAAGACCACCCGAGTCACCCAGTGTTTGGTTTCCACGGAAACACGAACAGGTGAATCCTCGACAACCGTGACGACAACCGAGCAGGAGTCAGACTTTAAACACTGAGGACGCTGTAATGATTTCTTCGACGTCTTTTCAATTGTTTTGTTTTTCTTTGGTGAGGTTGCAGTGTTCTCGTTAAGCTCCGCCTGCAACGTGGCAAACCTCTCTTAAAGAAAAGTTTTTACATTATATTTGAATAGGTTAAGTATGAATGTGATGAAAAGCAATGACATTTCATCAACCAGCAATACTGTTACTATTATATCATATATACTTCCTTTTTTTTTCATTTTAAATGTGGCTGTTATTTTGTTTTGTTCAGTTAGTTTAGTCCTGATTATTATTGGATTTCGTTTGGTTTTAAAAGGTTTCACTCTGAATGTAAACATGTCAGATTGCTTCTTTATTTATTGTTGTTTGTGTGTTCACAAAAACGCTGGAATGAGTCATTGACTTACATCAGCTTCATGGATTTGACCGTGATTTTATGATTAGTTCAAAGTAATTCATTTTGAGCCACGACAGTACAGGCCAGAGTAATATTTATGTAAATATGACTTTATTTAAATTGCTTTTTTGAAGCGGTAGCCCTTCAATCTGAAATGTAATTATTTTCATATTCACCAGAGTCAGGAGTGGAAGTTATATTTTTTTTGACCTGATAACATATTTTGTTTGTCTTGAAGGAAAAGTGTGAGCTTTTTGGGATCATGGCTTGTTCTCATTTTCTGCCATAGTTTTTATATTTGATTCATTTAGCTGGTGCTGTTACCCAGAGATAGTCACAGTGAGTGGGCAGGACACTCTGCGCTCTATCTGCTGTGGGGATCGAACCTGTGACCGCCTGGTTGAAGGTTGCTCTCTGACATTTAAGCCAACCTGCTGCTAATCTATTTTATGTATTTACTGTACACTGCCAGATAAAGACACCACTGTATATTAAAGATACACCTCCTGAGTGATGTTGATGTTTTGATGACAGCAGACTGGGAGGATATTTCGGGTTCTATGGGTAAATGCTATTGTAAAGGTAAAAATATATATCTAAAATAAACCTCTAAAAATGATATCACTAAGGCTGCTACAATGACACACAGGCTAAGGAGTGGCGAGCCTTCTGCTTTTTACAAAGGCCATCACCTAACAAAGTAAATCTATAGACAGAAGAGAGAGGATCAAGTTCCTTTACCCCTTATTCTTCAGGTGTATCCTCCATTTACAATAAAAGTTGCTTTGAGGGAGAAAATGTTGTCTTTTGAATATTTATTACATATTTAAAGTTTCACTCGCAAATGCAGTACAACTTACCTTTGAAAAGTATAAATTGTACACGTTACTTATTTAGACATTTACTTGCAAAAGGTTGCAAATATCTGATGAATAAAAACTACTATTCAAGAGTTTGAGAATGAAGACTTTATCACTTGGTTTATTTACTCGGTTGGTAGAAGGAATGAAATCGTGTGATAAAAGAAGTCCTGACGAATCCACTCCCACATTTTTTTACATTAACATTTAACTCTGTCCCTGTTTTGCAGAGTTTAGTGACACGTGGAGGTGACGCACACCGAGTAGCTTCTGTGTCTATGAAGATTTTACATTTTCTGGTTTAATCAAGTCTTCACATTTCTTCTAGATTATAACGGGTTTCAGTGCCAAGTGTTTTTGTCAAAGCTGCATTGGAAAGAATGTTGGTTAAGATGTTTCATCAATAAAATAATATTCACTCGATAATGGTTCAAATGATTGTTCGCTCGTGTCTTGACCTTCACACCGACTGAAAACAGCTTTCAGCTCATTGGCGATTCCTCAGGTTTTCATTGTCATCAAAAATAATCAGAGAAAGAATAAGTTTTAAAACCTGAGAGACACAAACACCTCAACACATGTGACACAAGAATAGCAACAAAAGAATAAGATCAAGGTTAAAAGCAGGTTAATGACTTTGTGCTGTTGTACTGTCAAGGTAAAGAAACAATGGACACATGCACAGAAATAAAAGCATCGACACTGATTCATCTGGTTGTTAAAGTCATTATTAACCATTAATAAAGAGACAGAACTCACATAAACAGGTCAACATACAATGGTATGGTCAATACATAATTCCCCTTGGAACTTTAACTAATGGTAACCAGACAAAAACATACACATACACATTAAGGACAAGTCCCATTGTAAACCGTTTCATTATTATAATCTATATCTCAAAACTACTCCTACTTTTCAATTTTTAAGAAGTCAATAAAAGCTTTCCTTGATCTGTCCTTGATCTTTCTGAATCCACGCTAACATTGAATGGGTTTCCACTCCAAGAACAGTTAGGAACAGAAATGTGACGATGCAGTGGACACGGGTTAAACAACGCGGGACAGTTGAGGACTGAAGAGACGAAGCCCGGTTTGACGAATCTGGATTTCTGCTGAGGCCGCAGAAAGTGCAGGGCTCAGAATTTGGCATCAACACCATGAATCTATAGATCCGAGCTGCTTTTAGTGCACTGTACATTAAATATAGAGCCTGGTGTCCACACAGCAACATGATCCTTATTCTCACAGTTAAATTCAACTTCAATCAGTCACCGTGAAAAAGGAGAGAGAGAAAACTGCTGCAGATCAGAGACAGAAAGAAACAGGTGAACTGAAGAGGAGAGAGTGATTAACTATTCACACGGTGCATGACGTCTTCCCATTGTGTGTGTGTGTGTGTGTGTGTGTTCCCATCTACTCATCTGCTGCTGTGATGATGCTGTGCTACGTAGGCTTCAAGGGTGTGTGTCTGTCTGTGTGTCTGTGTGTGTGTGTGGAGATTAATGCTGTATGAGGAGCAAACAGTGCCACTGAACAGAGGAGGGAGGGACTGGAGCTTCACCTCTACTGTTTGTTTCTCACTGCTGACGTAGAAGCTTGTACGTAAATAAAACATTAAATATTTTAGTATCTCATAACCTAGAATGGAGTTGACATGCAGGGGTTTTATATAAGTGCACCCCCCCCTATGCACACTCTGCAGACTCTCTGATCCCTTCGTGCAGACT
The DNA here is from genome assembly GCF_022539355.2 of Hippoglossus stenolepis. Classification (NCBI taxonomy): domain Eukaryota; kingdom Metazoa; phylum Chordata; class Actinopteri; order Pleuronectiformes; family Pleuronectidae; genus Hippoglossus; species Hippoglossus stenolepis. The sequence goes on along the minus strand of NC_061486.1, from coordinate 2,757,727 downwards.
CCCTGGAAGTTGCCAAAGGGAAGAAGCCGAACTTCAGTGTTGTGAGGTGAGTAAAAACAAAGGTGAATGGCAATGTAACAATTTGTGTGTGAATTATCGAGCGTTGACAATGGTCAATAATATTGGCGACACCAAGACAGTAGGGGGCTCCTAAATTAAATTCTGCTGCAAAGGCAGTTTCTACGGACTTTCTCTGCCTGGCCTCCTGGTATAAAGTCCGTAGAAATCCAGGAGAAGTTGATGTGTGAATCCAGCAGGGGATCAAGTGGGGGGGTCGATGACAGTTGTAACGCGCCACAGATGAAAAAAACCAAAAAGAAAACAAATATGTACACGTAGAAGACACCAACGAAGATGTCAAGAGAGTTTGTGGTGATAAGAGCCGACGATGACGCTGTAAACATGATCACGTGATCTCTGCAGCGGAGTTAATATGTCACTTCCTGTCTCTGTCTGCTGCACCCGGCTGCCCCACCACTCGCCTGAACAACACAGAGGATCTGATGCTGTCGTGAACATGTTGTGCATGTGTGAAAGTCAAAATCTGGGTAAACTCCGCCACCAATTCTCCAGATTTTACCCCGGAGGTCTTGTCTGAGAACCGTTCATCTTATCAGCTTCACACTTGTCATGTGTATTGTTCAGGACCCAACAAAGTGCAGTGTAGAATTTGGGCATGTTGTTTGTGCAGCAGTGGGTCTTTACTTCAGATAAACTCGTAGCCAATTATCCAGGTTTTACCCGCAGGTCACGTCTGAAGGGTGTGGCACCAACAACCCCTCATACCCTTCCGCTTTCATCTCCTCTCCCTGCCGCTGTGTGGCACGAATCGCCCTCCCTCCGTGTGAGTGGGCTGCGGGAGGAAGCAGCTCCGTCATCGTGCGCGCTGCGGAGAGATGCGGCGGCGCACGGTGAAGCCTCAGCGGCGGAGGAGCTGATGCGCAGTGACCGAGACACGGAGCAAACATCCAGGGCTGAGCTGGGCCTCTGAATCCGGGCGATGGGACGGAGCTGAACGGCGTCGGACGGGTCGGTTGTGCAGCAGCAGCAGCGGTGTTGGAGGAGGAGGAGGAGGAGGTGCTGGAGGAGGTGGTGGTGGTGGTGCAGGCCGAGTGGACGGATGATGCTGAGCCCAGAGAAGGATGCTCCATCTCCAGTGAGGGTTGAACAGGCTCCTGTAAACAATGAGGAGGCAGAGAGGAGGACTCTTCATCCTCACAGCCTGAGGAGACACTGAGGTGAGAAAAGGCTTCTTCCTCCCAGGTGGTGCTGGTTCACTGTGGTTTGACTCCTCTTCATCACAGGAGGCTAAACCTGCTTATTCAGTCACTTAGAGTAGATCCTCTCAGCTGTGTGGGCACGAGCAGTGGGTGTTCAGAGGATTACAGTCACCGGCGTTTTCATCTTCACTCCCTGACATGATTCTGTGGCTGATGCAACAGATAATTGAACCGGCAACCGTGATGGACGGTGAGCGGATGCATTTATTTAGACATCAAACCGAGGCCTATTTGTGTAGGAGCCGCTTGGACTCGAATGTTTGACCTCTGACAAACTCCCTCCTCCACACACAGCTGAAATCCACCGAGCCAAACCAAAGTCGAACTGAATCAGTGATGTAGAGTCTCTCTGACGTTTCTGTCCTGATGCCGTCCTCACGACATCACTTTGCTGCTGTTTCATTGTGAGCACACGTCACATTCTTCCATCAGACCCCTGATTTCCTTGTCTTGTCCCCTGCAGGTTGTTGTGTGACAGCTGAGTCAGTCCACAGTGACGAGAGGCCCGCGGACGGGGACGGCAGCGAGGATCTGAAGACGCCGTCACAGAGCATCAGTCTGGGGGGGAAACTTCTCCTCATCCTCTCCATCATCAGCGCTGACAGCTCCACGTCTGACCTGAGCATCTCTTCTCTTCGTCAGAGGATCAGGAGCAGCTCCAGCTCCCTTTCCTCAAAACAACTGACTCTGATTTACTTCTTTTGCTTCTTGTCCAAAACCTCCGTTGAGGATTGACTGTTAAGATACAATCTCATGCAACTAAGAGTTGTGTCGTGAGAGGATTTCAGCTGTTTCATGATGCCCTTTGTGTTCTTTCTATATCTTTTTACCGATGCGTGGTCACGCTCTGAATCAAGAATAGATTCCTGATAGTGGCAGCGTTTCCTCTCACCGATGAGAGTTCAACTCGACCTGACAGGCTGCATTTTAATAAAGGATAAGTAAGGACAAGCTGATAAAACATAGATGAGGCCAACAACGAGCACCATGCTCCAGCAGAATAACAACAACAACTACCCCTGTCTGAATGTGTCGGGCTCCACCCGGGAGATGCTCCAGAAGTGCTCCAGAGCCTCCCTGCCCTTCCCCAGCCGCCTGGAGCTGGGCCTGGGAGACCTGCCGCTGATCCGGGGCCTCCGAGCTTGGGCCCTGTGCTCCAAGAACCGCTGCAAGGCTGGAGGTCTTCTGGGAGGAGGTCAGGCCCCCGTAGCTCCGCCCGCAGGCCACAAGGGCTCAACTGCCGGCCCCCGGCCTGCGGATGTGCACCTGAGTGGTGAGTGGGGTCGGATGGGGTATGGGCTTCCCTTGGGGGTGGACGCCAGACAGGCTGGGATTGGAGCTTTGGTAACGGTCGCCACTCTGAAGACCTCGGAGGGCAGCGGGAAGACGCAGACTCAGTGCCTCTTCCTGCGGACTGAGAAAGGGAGCTGTTTGTACTCGACCGCTAAACCTGGTCCTGGGAGGACAAGCGTCGCAGCCTCCAGCGGGGTCGGAGGATGGCTGAGAGGGAAGACAGGGGTCGGAGGCAGAGACGCTCCAGCCGGGAGGAGGGACAATGGGTCAAATCTGCCGGCACAGGCCGGAGCAAACCGGGTTCGAGTGCGATCAGGCCGGAGATGGAGGAAGTCCGGTAACGCAGCCGGACGTGAGAAAACAGGCGTAAGCAAAGAGAGGCAGCAGAGGAGCAGGGAGGGAGCTGCAGGAGAAAGACAGGAAGAGCGAGACAAAGGAGGCCTGCACAGTGAACAATCTCCCAGCATGCAGCAGGATGGCCGGAGAGCCAGGCAGGAGAAAGAGAAAGAGGGAGTTTGCAGAAGTCCCAGATGCTGCCACAATGTTTCTGCTAAAAGTTGTTCTCAGTGTGGAAGGAGAGAGCAGAGAAGGGAGAGCCAGGATGAAGGCGAGGGAGGTGAGGGTCCGAGGACAGAAGATGTGAGAGGAACGAGGAAGGAGAAGCAAGAGGAGTTACAGTCCTCTAATTCTGTTTTGGCTTCTGCAAACCCTGACCTAGAATCTAACTGCCCTCACCCACAATCCCTCAGTGGCTGTGATGGTGGAGAGATTAGAGAGGCCGACAGCAGCGAGGAGCCGAAGACGCAAACCGCTCCCAGGATGCACGACTGTTCAGAGGAGGAGCAGGATTCAAACTTGGAGAATCTGAAAACACGTAACGGAAACAATTACATCATTCACGTCCAGTCTGGACACTTGACCGACGACTTTAAATCGAGACACAGCGGAGGTTTTAACGACAGAGAAGCAACTGAAAATCCATGTGAAGACAAAGTGGCTAATGTAAATGGATTTCCTGATTGTGCAGACGCAGAGAGGGAGAGAGCTGAAAGTGAAGAGGAGCAAACGACCGTCTGTCTGACTCCTGCTGAATTCTCCGTTGCCTCCGACTGCTGCGAGGACGTCTCTGTCTCCACCCGTCCTGTCTCCATCAGCGCTGCAGTCTCCCCTGAGTCCTCTACGCCTGCAGAGGGCAGCGTCTGCTCTGCTGACCACCAGGCTTGTTGGGTTGAGAGAGAACAAGAGAAGAGCCGAGCGGAGCTCCCAGAGAGGCATCATGAAGGGGACCCAGGCATTGTGGGTAATGAAGAGCTGGATGTTGAGTCTGATGAGAAAACCATGAAACCTCAGCTCTTCTGCAAACATGAGGGGGAGGGGGAGGAGAGAGAAGCTTCATCTTCACTTCTCCGTCTCAAAGATCCTTCCATCCTCGAGAGCGAAGCAGAAAACAGATGCAACAGTAGGAGCAGAGAGTCTGAGCAGAGAGATGAGCTGGAGTCAGAGGAGAAAAGACAGGAGGTCAGGGAGAGGGAGCTGGACGGCGTCAGCAATGAGGGTGATGACGGACACACAAGGGAAGAGACAAACATTAGCGACGCACTGAAGGACAGTTCTAAAGAAGTGGAGAAGAACTGTGCAGCAGAAGATGAGCGGAGGCGACAGGACTCTGCAGACGGATCCAGGGGACGGAGGAAAAGCGACGGAGACACCTGCAGCGTCAGGCGTCCTGAGGAGAACAGAGGGAGCAGCACTGACCTCCCTAATGTCGCCTGCTCTGATCCCTCCACCTCTCCTCCACCCTCCCCGGCTAATCCTGACCCCTCTCTGCCCCCCCTGGGATCCATGGCAACCAGCCTGCCCTGTATGGAGGAGGAGGAGGAGGTGCTCAGAGTGCCAGCCGGAGACGGAGGTCAGGAAGGGAAGAGGAGGTGTGGGAGAGAGCAGGAGGAGGAGAGGGGTTCCACCGTGGCCGCTGCAGACAGGAGGAAGGAGGAGGAGGAAGATGAGTTTGGAGTGTTCATGCAGGCGGACGGAGAGCCGGCCTGCGGCGAGGGGGTCACCATGTCTGCCTCAGTGCCTTGTGGGAGCAGAGCGAGTGTCGGTGAGTCTCCTGATTGTCGTTCTCTCTTTCTGTCGAGCCCTCCCCCCCCTCTCTCTATCTCTCCCTCTTTCTCTCCCTCCTTCAGCATTTCTCTCGCAGCTGTAGTTCAGTCAGTCGACATGTGACAGAGGAGCTTCGGTCAAAGTTGACAGGTCCGACACTGAGCGGCGTCAGAAGCCGAGCACACACTTTGAAATATGTCAGAAAAGCACATTTGGAGACATGAAAACATCAGCAGCTTCTGAGTGGCTGCGCCGGAGTCACGATACACTCAGAGGTTTAGTGCAAGGTTAACCTTTTGTACAGTTTCAGGAATGTGTGTGCATGCGCTCAGGTTTAAAGGGCCACAGTGAGTTTGCAAGTTTCAGACCTTTTTACTACAACCAAGTGAAGTGGCCGTTCTAAACCCGCCTGTTTGGAACGGGCTGTTTCTTTGACCTGTGGTGATGCTCGGTGCAGTTGTCTGTCGGAATCCGTAAAAGTGACCTGTTGCAGAACCTGAAGTAAAGAGCTGCTGCTGCTGCACAAAGAGCTGTTCACCTGTTTATTCAAAGTTCAGTGGAGCTCGACTCAGAACCTGAACTGAGGATTCAGTCGTCGTTGCTGCTGTCGAGTCGCTTGTTTATTCGGAGTTTCGAATATTGAATGTATGCAAATTGCACCAAATAGGAAACTGCACTTTCTTCGTAAGTCGTTTGTCAGACATCACCTCCGGGTAAAATCTGGAGAATTGGATACGGAGTTTAGTGAGAAGTTGATACGATGAATGGTTCTCGAGATAAGTTGTTTTCAGACACAGAGTTTTTTAATGTTGCTGAGAGTGTTCAAAGTTTGGACAAATTAGTTTCCATGTATTTTTATTAAGTTTAAGAGCCAGAACCCATTTTGGTTTGATTTTGATTAAATTATGGTTTGTTGCATCACTTTTTCCAGCTGAACAATGTCCACTTCAAACTAGGAACAAAAATGTAGAACAAAAGCACAATTTAGTCTAATGTGATGAAACTATTCTAACTCACGGTGATGAATAACGACTTCAGACTCGTTCCCAGCTCACTGAGTCACGAACTGGCTCTTACTCAGTCACTCTGACACGTGTATGTGGCTGTTTGGCATCTTTGAGCCTGTGTGTGTTTGTGCCTTTTAGTTTCTCTCTCAGTGTTCACGAGTCCGTATGTTCCCTCATCATGCTGCTTTCAGATAATCACCTCCAAGCCCAGTTTCCTCTGCAGAGCTAAACGAGGCTAAGCTGAGGTTTGCTCATTATTTAGATCGTCTCAGTTTATCAGCAGAGAAACATGTCTGTGTTTTATATAACTTATTTCTGAAGGCTTACCAGAGGAGGGTTTATGGGCAGAGGTGCTGTCAGACGTTTGCTCTGGAGTTGTCTGCCAAGTTGTAACTTCACTTCACGCCAAAGTACAAAAACATAAACCTCTGCACTTTCAGATAGTTCTGGTTTGATTTGCTCAGAAATGGATCCTGTATAAGATCCTTATATCTCTGCTTATAACTGTGTGTGTGTGTCTGTGTGTGTGTGGGTGTGTGTCGGGAAGCAGCCGGGGAGTCGACCCAGTGGACGCAGGGCTGGACGGACAGCTCCTTCCACCAATCAGACGACGCCTGGACGGCCTTTCCCTCGTCAGATGAAGGTCGAGACGTCGCGGGACAGTGGTGGCCGACCGGCGCTGTGGAGGCGAGGAGAGACAGGCTGTCGGCCAATCAGAACCTGGTACGGTTGTTTCTGTGTTCATACGTCGTCAGTAAGAACCAATAAGTGCCTGTTTGCACGCAGGCAAATCGCTCACAGACTTTTAGTAAACATAAAAAACTGAAAATGTTAAAACAATTACACCAATATCCACCACTGCACCGTTACCATGGAAACACAGCTCGACCCGACACAGCCCCGGGGGATTAGGTGACGAAGTTTTAAAAAGATGAGTCAGTAGTTTGTCTACGTGTCTGATGTCATATTCACATGATCCCGCTCTGAGCTGTCAGGGTTGTTTTTCCACACTGGACATTAACATGAAACACAGTGACAACATGCAGACTTAGTGTTTTAACTTGTTCTTATTTCTCCAGAATCTTTTATTCAATGTCTGCATCACACTGGAGGATAATCCGGCTGATTCAGGGTCAGATTCAGCTGATCTGAACGGATTATGTGGTGAAATGATCATTTTCATCTGAGGCGCTCACAGACATAATTCTAATGTCACCAACTGAACTGGAAACTCTACAATTTCCAATCATAAAAATCAAACATGTTTGAAATTTTGTGGATGAAACCCACAACCTGAGTTAGAAATCACTGACATCTGTCGTTATGTCTGTGGTCTGGCAAAGTTTAAAAATCTTCTCACGTGCAGCAGGCAGATGAAAACACTGTTACCCTCCACTGTCTCTCTGATGCTTCTCTCTCTGTCCGTCTGTCTCCTCTGCAGGCGTCTGTCTTCGCTGAGGCCTTCCCCTCGCCGCCTGGCTCCTCGCCGGGCGACCTCCACGCTGTTCCCACCCTGGCGCAGCTCCTCCGGGGCGGAGCCAGCCAGGACCAGGGGTACGTAGACTTCCTTCATGTGTGTTCACATAACCACATCATTTAGATTTCCTGCTGTGTTTAGTGAATGTTTGAACTCCTTTCGGCAGTTTGTAGATGATGAGATATCTGAAGCCGCTGGAAAATCTACATGATCTGCTCATAATTAGCTTGAAGAGAATGACGGAATCTGAATTTCACAGCCTTTCATTTAAAAAACTAATATTTTATTTCTGTGCAGTGTAGTAGGACGAAATAATCTGTTAATATGTAACTTCATTCATACAAGAAGTTGCTGGATAATAGTTGTATAACCTTAATTATAGTGAGAGGAATAATTTTCTCTCTTCACTGAGTGTTAAAGACACGTAGACAGTCTCTTCACTCAGAGAACCAAGGTTACTCTGTGTTTTAAACATTTCTACAGTTTGTTTCTGATGAACTCAGTCACGGGTCATGGGGGTCCAAACAAAGGCCTCATTTCAACTGGTCACATGTGCAGCTCGGATACATTCATAGAAGTATATTAAATTGTAGCCACCAAGTGGTTAATGTGGTGAACTGCAAGCAGGACATGAACGAGTGATAGTAAAACCAGTGGGTGATTCACGTCATGTGTTCGATGCCCGTTACAGTTTGACCATTACGGTTTCATGAAATACTGACGTTTGTGAAGTGGAGCCGTCAGTTTTCACTTTCATTTATAACATAATGAACTCACTCGTGCTGTAAATATGATCAGTGCTGGACGATATGGTCAAAATTATATATAAATCTATATAATTATTTCTATAAATGTCATTATTTCTTTTAAGTTTAAACAACAACATTTTACATATCTGAGGTCAGTCAGTAATGTGTTATACCTCCTCCCTGTACTTAAATAAATATCCATATGTACTGAACCTTTTTTATATTGCTATTAGTAAACAATATTACAATAATTACTGATTTAGTTGTATTGCCCTAAATGTGATCAAATATAAGTGTGATGGTTTGACACAAAGTGCACATCTGTGTTTTATTATGATCTGTAATTTAACATGTGTCACTCGTGTTTGACGTCGCAGGCTGTTGGACGGTTTCCATGACTTGAACAAAATGATCGGTCAGAGATACAAGAGAGCCAATGGCGTGTCTCGTGACCTGCTGCTGACGACCCTCCACCTGGAGCCGCCTCCCACCGTGAGTAACGCCCTCGGCTCCATGAGCAAACATGGGAACGGCTGCACAACACAAAGTGTCACTTGACCCGCGTTAACGCTGACAAGTTCCGGCGTTCAGTCAGAGAAGAATCCGATTTTACAGTGGATTCTCCGACACACACACGATTTCCCTGCATATCTCCTCATTTCACGTGAGAGCAGGAACAGAGCGCTCAGTGTTCCCCGTGCGAGGCTGCAGGGCTTCTATGTAAAGTGATGCTGTTTGAGAACTGCGGCTCCATGCAAATCATGTGAGCGCTGCTGTGTGCAGAAACACCGCTCACACCTCTGAGGAACGCACTGAACACATCAAACAGCCGGAGAGAGAAGCTGCAGAACTTTCCCCTTGAAACTCGGGGAAACGTTTTAGTATTTTATTGGTGGAAGTTGTATTTTCCCAAGTTCCTCTCTGAGTTCGAGACAAAGCACCTGTTAGCTGCTCATGAATTTGTTTCTTATTTGCTAATGATTCCATCTAATCTGTCACAGACTATTACACAAATGAGTAACACAGTAAAAGTCACAAGTCTTTTCTTCAAGGTTTTAAATTTCTTCAAGGTTTTAAATTTCTTCAAGGTTTTAAATTTCTTCAAGGTTTTAAATGACAAATTTTTATATTTCTAGTTATTTGCTTGTATTTGCTTTCTCTGTTTTTAACCTATGTAAAGTCCATCAATATATATATATATATATATTGAGATATCATATTATTATTTTTATTATGTTGCTTTATGAATAAATAATTATAGATGACTGCTGTTAAATTAATTTCCCATTAAATGTGCTATAATACTGACAAAGAGAGAAACTAAATACTGCAAGTTTACTTTAGTTTACTTTACTTTAGTTATATATTTTATTATAGTTATAAAGTCATGGATTACATAAGTGGAGGATAAGAGTTTTCAATCGACCTAAAATTATTTGGATCAGTTTGCAATATTTATTCAATAAAATGTCAAAAGTCCAAACTCAAATGAGACATTGAAACACATAAAAATTAAATGTTTTGAATATTTGCTTCATGAATAAGATCAGATAAAACTTTATTGATCCACAAACCGGGGAAATTCACTTTTAATCAGTGGGTTGTGTTCCTGTTTTTACTTTTCTCACTCCCATTGGATTGTGTTGCAGGACAGCCGACCTGCTCCCCGGACAACCAACCGGCGTCTCTCCCCCGGCCTCCCCTCGGCCAATCAGCACGCCCAGAACGCTGCCGCCAAGCGACGGCTGTCGTACGACTACAACAGAAACGTCACGGAGTAACTCTGAGATACACTTGAAGAACCGCGGCTTTTAAACCGAGTCGGACAGATCGACCACAGGTTCATCATCGAACTGTTCAAACTCTGACGATTTGACGAACCTGAGAGAAGACTGAACACGTGCAGGTGGAGCGACGTCGTCTCCTGTTGAACTGGTGGAGGAACCTTTCATCGCCCATGTTCCATCATGTTCACCACCAACCTCCCAGTTTGATTTTCCTTTATCAACATGTTCGAGAGCCGAGGGTCCAAGGTCCTCACTCACCACCGTGTTGGGGGAAGTCCACCCTCGTATTATCCCTCCTGTTATATTATTGTCTGAAAAGGTTTTTAAGTCTAAAGTAATTCATTCAAAAGTTAGAACTCCCCATTTCTCCAGTTTTTAATTAAAATTTAAAACAACACGTCCAGTGATTGAAGAGAAATTAAAGTGATCTAAAGGCCCCATGAAATGAAAAATACATTCGACCAGTTTGAATCCTGTGTTAATTCTTCATTTCTCACTTTTCCATCGTAGAAAAAGTGTCCGGCTGCAGGATGAGTCAAACATTCAGATGAAATTCAGTTCAACGTAGAAGATGCTGTAACTTCAGAAACACTGAGACGTTGAATTAAGGACATTGGACAAAATGGAGGTGATCTAAAACCTCCTGTGAGTCGTGTTTGTCTCGGAGGCAGATCTGCTTGTTCGGCAGAAACCGTCTCGGTGGTTGAATTGAACCTTAATGAGCTGATGCATGATTCACCACCATGGAATTCAGGAGTTTGAACGGTTGATCTGCTGCTAACTGGCTTATCTGTGTCAACTGAGGCAGTTCTGAGCAGTTTAAACTTGCAAAGTCAGTTATGATCCTGTTCGCGTTCTCCCTCTCATATCTGCTGCTTTATGCAAAAGAGGATGAACCCGTTGTTTAAATCAACCAATGAGATGGAGAGAGGAGACAGTTTTTACAGTCTGGGCATAAAAAAAGAAGCAGTTTACAGTATAATTACCACACAAGTATTGAAGTAGTCATCGTGTGGGAGGTATTTGTATCTGTAGTATTCAGAATGACAACAGGGGAAGTGATGTGAACACATGAAGCTCCAGTCGACCTCTCAGACCCGATGTTTGGTTTCATTAGAGGACGAGAGGCAGTGACGTGAAGTGACTCGGTCGCTGCTGGTTATCTCAGTCGAATGTCCTCCTTCGGTTTCCCTCTCTGCAGAGTCCGACCCCGCGTCGCCTCTCACATTCACGACTCAGTGTCACATACTCACACATGTTAAAGCTCATTTTCATCCCTTTGTTTAGTAATAACTAGAACTATCGTATGTGTCGTCACCGTGTCAGGGTCGAGTTATTTTTCCACACGTGACAGATAGAATTGTCTGGAAAATTGCGTTCTGCCTCTTTCGAGAGTTTGAAGATTGAGTTTGAAGCAGGAAATTGTTTGGGTCGTTCACAACAATGAATACATGTCAGGAACAAGGAAGTAATTAAAGCCAAAAGCTCTCGAATGTCGTATTTCTATGTTGATATCTTTGATTGTGGATCCTCTTCATCATCCTGAGATATTTGTGGTTTGGGAGGCACAGTGGTGCAGTGGTTAGCACCTTGCAGCAGAAGGTTACTGGTTTGAAACCCCAGTTTGTTCAGTGTCTTTCTACGTGGACTTTGCTTGTGTTATTTTTGTCTGCGTGGTCTCCTGCAGTGCACAGACCTTCACACCGGGGTCAGGTTAAATGGAGACTCTAAATTGACCCCACCTCTCGCACAGCTTGGATTGGGTCTCGCTCCCCTGTGCTCCTCGAAGGAAAAGCGTTTTAGAAAATGAATAGATGGATATTTGTATTCCACCAGTTTTGTGTCCGTCATGTGTTAGAAACGTCCACAACTCACTCACTGTGAATTTTCAGGACGTTTTCCTGTTGTATTCTCACACGAGCTCACTCGGACGTCCGCCTCCTCGCGTACAGAGCCTCTGGAGAACGTCAGAACGACGTCAGGACCTCGATGTGCGTCTGAAAGCAGCTGTGACGCGATGAAGATCCTGTTTCAGGCTGTGATGACTTTTACATTTTACAGTTTGCAGAGTGATGCATGTGCTTTCATTGTGTAACAGAAAGACGAAAAAAAAAAAAAACAATGATGGGAACGAACCTTACACATAGTTTTGGTTCCAACAAGCTTGTCTTCCAGTTGGTGCCGACAGGAACCAGAGAAAGTGCTAATGTTTACACAGAATCACAGAATCATCACCGACACGTTCAGGGGAAACGCGTCAGATGCAGCGAAACTCAAACTAACAGAAACTCTGGCATGTGATGTTTTCTTCTGTTGTTCTGTCTGGTTTTTCTCCGACAGGCTGTCCTGTCACGTGAATGCATCGTTGTTTCTGCAGTCGAGTTCACATCTTGGGCCAAACTTGAATCGAGCTGCCAATCAAAAGTGATATATTTTGAGAATAATGTCGACATGTCAGTGGTTCACTGCCCAGTTTTAGTTCAGACTCGCACATCGAATCATTATCTCACGTCAGAAAGTTGATTTCTCCTTTCGTTGTATATTTCACTCGTCAAATTATTTGTGATGAAATTCAGAAACAAAACGTTTGTGTGTGTGTGTGTGTGTGTGTGTGTCTCGGTCATTTGTAGAAAATAGAAATTTCTGAAAAAGAAAAAGATGAATATTTTCTGATCTGTTCAAATGAGGAAGAGAGTGATGTTGCCTTGGTAACTGATGTAATAAAATGATACTGCGTGACGACTGCTTCCTCAGTTTCATCATCATCAGAGCAACTCAAACCACGTCGAGCAGGTCTGAGTAAGTCATTAGTTGATGCATGATTCACTTCCCGGTCAGAGGAAGTGATCGAAACTCGTTATGTTGATGTCAGACTCGTGACCACCGACATGTGGTCAGTGTGAAATTCATCACGCTGCTGTCGAGCTCCCTGCTCCACGTGAAATGTTGCAGGATTGTTCCAGATGTGTAGCTTCTCCTGAAACATCTACAGGAGGCTCTCAGGCAGAAGCAGGAACCTGACGCTGCAGAATGATCAGTCAATCAGACTTTATGTGTGAAGGACGCTCCATAGAAACCACGTCACATAAAGGGCTTCCCAGAATAAAAGAAATAAAATGAAATATAAACAGGAAGTGAAGAAACGCTGGTGTAAAATTTTAATGAGTAGACATCAAAGGCAAGAAAACAAAGAATGAAATATTAAAATAGTTAAGTGAAGGACGAAGATAAAGATAAAACCAGAATGTTGCTCGGTAGAGCTCAGGCCTCAACCAAGGCCCAACAGACTCTTTACCAAACCACATTTAAGTTCCAGATAAATTTCCCTTAAATATGATTCTGTTTTCATCAAGATTGAAAATGTTTTGCGTCGACAAACAAACCAACACAGACACAAACATCACGTCCTCGGCAGCAGTGATGATAAAATGCTCGAAGAAGAGAAATCAAAACCAGAGATAAAAATCTATTGAAGAGAAATCAATTCAGAAAAGGAAACAAGTCAGTAAATAATATAAAATGAACCAAATGTAGGACTCAGTGGATAATATTAAAAACGAGCTGCAGCTACATGTCACCCCCACCTGACCATCAACACACAGAGCAAACAGCTCATTGTGACACTTTTACTGCAACTTGTTTCTCAAAGGAACTTCTTGAATAACATGCGGAGATGTTTACATGTTACTGTGTGTGTGTGAGAGAGGATATTCACTACCTGCACCCGGGAGTGTTACAAGGGACTTTAAGGGCCCCAGGCAAAAGGGACATGAACACATGATGCCAAACCACATCACTCCGATCTTCAAATTATTCCTTTATTATCAAAATTACGAACAAAGTGCAAACGTTGCATGAACATAAACAACAGTAAAGTGCAAACCTCCACCGTGGTCACAGGAACATTCAGACGTTCGGTCTTCAACCAAACCTCGAACGTTACAAAGCTTTTTGCAGAAAGCTAATATCATGTGACCTCATTAGGAGGTTTCCGACCCCACTGTCGTTGCAGTGTCCTGCTCGGAGCTGATTTGATGAATCAAGGAGGTGCTCACTAAGTCACTGTGGACTAATGGAATCAGTTGTTCTTGAGGGGCCCCTCTCATTGTACAGCCCCTGCCTGCACCTTCACATGTCTTCACACTTCACAGTGCTCAGGCTCAGGATTTATTGAAATAGATTATATTCATTGCAGGTTTGACAGTTTATGAGCTGCTTTACATGTCGATATAACTCCAGTATCCACAGTGTGATCCTGTATTTGGATGAACATGAGGCGGCTGTGGTGCAGAAAGAGTTAAAGTCTTTGTTCTGCTGAGTCAGAGCAGCTGCCTGCAGAGCTGTGATAACACAGCTTTGTAGTGCGGGGTAGAAAACAGGCCTGCGGGCGGCAGACTGCCCTGACCTCGCCGTCCACACCGCATGAGTCAGCCGGCCTTTTACATAAACGCCAAAAAACAAGACAGTCATTACTTTCAGGAGAAGCAGAGAGTTGTACTGCGACTGTGAGTGGAAACAAGAGCTGGAGCTTTGGTGGCATTGTGGTTATTCTTGGTTTTTACACAGATGAAATGAAAGTGAAATGATTCTCCAGATCCACTGTTTGGTCCAGTCATTACTGTTTCGCAGTGGGTGGGAGAGAAGAACCCAAAGGTTTCCACACTGCTGCTTTCTCAGGGTTTTTATCAAACCTTTACCACAGACGTGATCACTACATTGGACCAAAAACAGCCATAAGACACATGCAGATGGAAAACAATAGAATAATGTGTAATATTAACAGTTTCTCTAACTTTAAATGGAATTGTGATTTTGTGAAAATCAGTTTTCTTCACGAAGTCAAAGGTTCAGACGAGTTGTGTCTATTTCATTTACATGTAGATTCTACCCTGAAAAACCTCTTCTAACATCTCTGCTGCTGCATGTTTCGCTGCATGAACATTTCTTACCACGATTCTTTACAACCCCTCTGTGTTCGCGCTGTGTGATTTCATTCTTGTTAGTGGCATTAGAGACGGTGGAAAATCATTTAGTGCTTCATGGAACTTGTGAACCGTCCTCTGACCCACACCAGGGTTCTCTGAGGTCAGGGGAACATTTAACTTACAAAAAGGAGCACAAACAAATGATTGAACGAGAACATGAAGTGAAGCAGCAGGTTTTACAGACTGTTTTCCTGTTCCTGTCATATTCAGACGTGGATTTCTTGTCCTCGAGTCCCTCTTCCTGAGTGCAGCCACCTCCGAGCCTCATGTGACCCACAGAGAACATCCAGGAGCAGCGAGGCCACTGAAACACAGGAAACCAGCAGACGGCTGCATTCACATGAACATATGCACATAACTGTCATATCCACAGATCCAAAGACTGTGTCAGCAACAGAAATACAACAACAGATAAGTTACACAGCACAATGTGACTTTCTCTCTACTCTATGACACGTTGCTCTCTGCAGAAGCTAAACGTGTTGCACTTACATTGCCGATGTGAACTCGTATAACTCCTGAAGAAGCCGTGACCTGGATGAATCCTCACAGATCGGTTGCACCTTCTAAACTAAAGCAGTTTAAACCTGAGACTGTTCTGCTCCTTCATCATGTGAAACCTCCGTCTGCTTCTCTTCTGCTCATGTTTTCAGGTCATGATCTTGTCGTAGGATGAAGCTGTGCCCAGTCTGTCTGTCTCCCGTTGTTGCTGCTCTTATTCTCCCCGTTCTGAACACAGGAATCACCAGCACCACCTCCTGCAGCACAGTCTTATTGTTCTAATTATATAATCAGAGAAGGAAGTGACAGTTTATTCCAATACAATATCTATTGCTGCAGAAAATATTTACATTAACCAGCTTCTCCATTCCTGGAAAAGGCCTGTTTAGCATTATATTTAAATGATTTTGCAGTTTTTGTTGACTTTAAACTTGTATTTTCTGGTCTCAGTCTGTTCACCATTATCCTTTTCAACACTGAAGTTTTCTCACTGGACTTGAACAAAAACTGGGAAAAAGTTCTAAAACTTTGGAACTTTTTTCAAATGTAAATGAATAAATATGTTCGAGTCTGTCAGATTGAACCAAAATAAACATGGTGGAAGCTTTTGGACGAGGTGAAGTGATACATTGAGATTAAAAAGGAGCAAATAGACGAGTCTCTCCTCGCTTCGTCTGACCAAACAAAAACCTCATATATTTATTTCAAATCTTCTTTATTGAACAGAGGGAGGATTGTTTTTCATTTCAAAGGGATGTCAAAGTTTTTTGTTGAATTGAAATCTCTTAAAAAAGTTGAGAATTTAGTCAAAGATCCTCCAACTTTTCAATGAATTAAAGAAACGTGTCCTGGAGTGACATGACACAGTGTTAACTTCATGACTCATTGAAGGTTTCTCCAGGGTCCGGATTATGACCAGGATGCAGTTCCAGGACCCGGAGCTGAACACACCCTCCTCTTCCTCCTCCTCCTCTTCCTCCTCCTCCTCTTCTGTGGGAGGAGGTTGATGCGACAAAGGAGGGGTTCAAGTTCACTCAGGTCCAGCCCCTCAAACTGTTTCCTCTCTCTCAGAGCAGCAGGCACAGTGGCCTCAGACGCGGGGAGTGAATCTCTGTGCGCAGCTTCACTGATGTTGATCCACGAGTGAAAGCACAGACATGCATTCTGTGGGCAAGTCGTGGCTGCTGCTGACAGGCTTCATCCTCTTCTACATCATCTACCTGCTGTTCGGAGCCCTGGTGTTCTCCAGCATCGAGCGGCCGGTGGAGGACAAGCTGCGCCGGGACATGGACGCGCTGAAGCAGGACTTTCTGAACCAGAGCTGCGTCAACGCCGCGTCGCTCGAACTCTTTCTGGTCAAGGTGCTGACGGCCAACAAGTATGGCGTGTCCGTGCTCAGGAACTCCTCCGTCACCTCCAACTGGGACCTGGCATCGTCCATGTTCTTCGCCAACACCCTGGTCACGACTGTGGGTGAGTTCACACCAAAGCACCCTGGGTGTTTTCAGACAAAGGGACTTTTACGCACGACGCACAAATACCCAAACTTCAAATGTCAGCGCCGACAGTGATGTGAGCCATAAGCTGTGAATATCTGGACTTAGCTTTTTGTCTTTCACTGGATATGAAACACCAAACCGCTGTCATGGGTTTTCTGGGGATGTTTTGCCACGTGTCAGGGATGTTTCTGACAAGTTGCAGCTGTGCAGCCTCACAAACACAAACAGCCAGAGGGGGAGTAGTTCAATCCATGTGTGCGTAAAGTGAAATCAACTTTCTCTCGCCTCAGCCAGATGTGGAGTGCAAAGTGATTCTCTTCATCAGATCGAGCTTCAAGAGGCTTTTATTGTGGAGTTATGAGACCAAGTTGTGGTTATGGAGGGTTTATGAATGTGTGCAGAAGACTACAGGGTCTGGTTCAGTTCTCATGAATGCAGCTTGGTCTGAACCCCCTCTGCTATAAAGAGACCTGGGTGTGAGAGGAAGTGCAGAGTTTGTCATGTCTCACAGATGCTCTGCACTGATGCTACATGCACATCCACACACTTGCAGCACATTTTACCCTCATCACGGTCGAGTGGAGGCAAAGAATCAAATCTCAGGGTAATTGTCCATCTTCAGCTGATTCAACTTTGACCTCAGACGTGATCATTCCAGCAGTTTGGACCCAAAGTATAAAAACACAACACAAACAGATGAGAAGTTTGTTTGTCGTTTGGTTTGTGAGCTTCACATTGTTCACTGTTGGCTCCTGATGAAATAAACACGATGCACAGTTTAAACGTCCAAAAACTAAACTGAGCGATGATAAAAAAAAAGTATTTTGTTCCCACTTCCATTAAGATTTGAAGTGGTGGCAGTTAAATGCTGCATTGGTGGAACGTTGTTTACATGCTTACACTCGTAAGTTGCACTGTTGAACTCGTAGTGGGTTGTTCTTAGTGTTATTGTTGTTTTAATCTAATTATATGTAGTTTATGCTCTATATTGTTTGTTCTTCATTGTTCGCACATCAGTTTATGATGCTTGTGGTTCTTCCGCATGACGTAGGGGCAGACAGGAGACTAGCTGGAAGGAAACACTGTACCTAATGTGCACAACCACAACACCACTAACCTCTCACCACCAAACACCTCAGGTCAAACGAGCCACTAAATTTCAGTCGAGAGCTGAAAACAAACCTTCGAGTTTAGAGGCTGCAGGAGGATTTCACCTGCAGCAGAGAATCATGAAGAAACTATAGATTGAAGAAGATAACAGCCGCTGTTACAACCTGCAAACACACGTCCACAGGTCACACAGAGGAAAAGAGGTTTTTAAATGTATTGTGATGAAATGAAATCCATAAAACAGTGAAGATTGAAAGATGTTGATATCTATAAGGAAGGTAGAGTCGAGTGTCGAGTGGTATGATGGGAAATGTAGGATCCAGGTGAAAAGTCAGGATATCTCCACCTCTACTAATCTGTAAAGTGTCCCACGAGCAGGGAAACGATGCGTCTTCCTGGATGAATCCTAAATTGCTTATGTCGCCTCTTTATTGCCTCCGTCAAGGACGTTATGTTTTGTCTGATTTGTCTGTTGGAATCACACAAAAGCTATTGATGGATCACCATGAAGCTCCATGAAGGAAGTGGTGTGGGTCCGTGAAGAATCCTTTAAAGTTAGTGCGTGTGTATGTGGATCAGGGAGTGGATGCAAGAGATGGGACGTTGGATTTCTCAAAGAATAACTCATGGTTCTTGATTTTTTATTTTTTTTAAAAGAACCAGGCACATTCAGGGACGTGTGTGTGTGTGTGTGTGTGTGTGTGTGTGTGTGTGTGTGTGTGTGTGTGTGTGTGTGTGTGTGTGTGTGTGTGTGTGTGTGTGTGTGTGTGTGTGTGTGTGTGTGTGTGTGTGTGTGTGTGTGTGTGTGTGTGTGTGTGTGTGTGTGTGTGTGTGTGTGTGTGTGTGTGTGTGTGTGTGTGATTTGGTGCGGATCCAAATAAAAGTCTGGATCTCGTGAATTTAAATGTGGTTTCATAAGGAGACAGTTGGGCCTCGGTGGAGATGTGAACTCTTGTCATTCTAGTTTGTAACTCAGTCGAGATTATCACAGATCCGACTTTAACAGAAGTCCTTGATATTAGATCTGATCTGTGTGGTGTCTCGACGGCTTGGACAGGAAGAGACGATCCTCTAATTTTACACCCAGCACTAAATGACACGTCAGTGCAGGTTTCCGAGCGACACAGTTGTATTTCCCCCTTCAACACCCACATTGTTTCAGTGGTAAAAAATGCACTTGCACCCATCTGGGCTCCCGTGGGCGTGTTGGTCTCAGAATGAGCTTGTGTTCAGGCACATTTCTGTCTGAGGCGACTGCACGTTTGACTAATTAAATCCTATTTGGGTTCACAAAACACACAAAAACACACACAAGCAGCTCAGTGTAAATCCCTTCATCTGTTAGATCATGAAAATAAAACCTTATGTCTGCAGCTACAGGACTAAAGACCCGAGAGTCGGAGACGTGGTCATAAGACGAAGAGTTTTAGTTTTGTTCCACAAAGAAATGTGTGTTTCTGTTTGTGTTGTGGAAGAAGTTAGGAGCTGATTTACCACCAGGACAAATCTTATATCATAATAGAACTTTATTCATACAAAACTAAATCTAAACATAACTTGTTGTGTTTTTTAACATCCGGAGAAAGTTGGTATAAGTGTGTGTTTGCTGTTTTTAACCTGCTTCACATTCAGACACTGATTCTGAAACCTGCCGATACAAAGTACGGATCAGATGACGACTTGTAAAATGTATTTTAACAGCTGTGAAGTTTGTTGTTTGGTCTGTTTCTGCTGAAGTCTTACATACGGGACATGTCTCTGTTTTACTTGTGGGACTTTCCGGCTAATATCTCTAATATACTGTAAAGACGTGGTTCCATCGGTGCAGAGATTCACGTACTCGCAGATGTTCGACTGTGTTTTCTGCTGAATCTGATGATTTTTTGATGTTGGTGTTGAACATCTGTATTCACATCCATTGTAGAAGCAGTTTAGTGGATCTTTGCTCCTAATTCACATTCTCTTTACAAAGTTTCCCGGCTGCTCTGTTTGTTCAGCTGAAGTTTTGATCTGTGTCACAGTGAACCGACGCCCTTAACTTGTTCTATTTCCTGTTGAAACAGGACGTTGAGGTAAAACACACAGCGGTGCAGGTGCAGCACGTTGGAAACAAGAACTGGAACCTTCTTGGAACGAGTTTTAAAGCTGTGAATTTAGTTTTTTAGATTATTCAATGACAAGAAAATAACGAAACTCTGCTTCTTCTAGAAAATCAAAACCGGACAGGAAGTAACTAAGGTTCTGATTCACAGCAAAACCAGCAGTTTTCTTGTGTTTGAGTCCAGGATTTATTTATTTATTTATTTATGACTTGTCCCCTAGAGATTTAAAGGAAGAGTTGGTGAGTTGTTTCTGAAGTCGTTGGAGATCAAAGCCGGTGTCTGTGGCCCTCGCAGATCTGTAATAAACATAACCAATCATTTCTTACAGACAGAATGAAAGGATTGGTTTGAGGACAGGAGGAGGGGGGGGAATCGATTGCATATTCTCAGAGTGCTTTACCAGGATTACCAGCCGTGGCTTTAAGTGCTGGTGCACATTGACGAAGCTGATCATCAAAGTCCTGGTGTTTCCCAATGAGAGAGATTTCTCTCAACCAGACGCTCGCACTGAGGAAATGAGTCATGCTTGAGTGAAAAAAGAAAGTACAGATATTTGCACATATAACAATTAAGATAAGAAGTTAAATTACCAACTCTACATTAAGTACAGATGCATGAAAAATGCACATAAGTACAGTAGAGAAGTAAATGTACTTACTTGCATCCGACCACTGGGTAATGACGCCCGGGGGGGGGGGGATTTCCAGACTGGTCATGCTCGACTTTCTGAATTGGTTTCATCGATTTTAAAGATTCGTACAGAATGGAATGATTTCATGTCATTGAAACTTTATGGACGCAGCAGCTCGTGACTGGGTTGGATGGAGAATACTGGTGGATAATTGATGTTGCAGGTTCTACATGTCGACTCACTGGGAATTAGTCACAGAGTCGTTGTATGTGGAACACGATGCGATGCTGTTGCATTCAGGGTCACTTAAGTTAATTCTGTATATTTCTATTTGAAGCACATGTCAAAAATATTAATGTTATTATTATTAATGGTGTGAAAACTGTATAAATATGTTTAGGGTGCGTTTCAGGTTCCTCTTGTACAGGATGATATTTATATTTACACTCAGGACAGTGTGTGGAATCGAGTCACTGTGGTTTAAATAATTTGAAATGGATAATAATAAAACAGGTTTTAAACAGAAAAGCAGGAAATCACAGGCACCTTCTGCCCAGTGTATAACGATGTTCTCTCCTCCTCTGTCTCTCCCTCTTCACCTCCAGGTTATGGGCACACCACTCCTCTGTCCGACACTGGGAAGGCCTTCTCCATCCTCTACGCCCTGATAGGAGTCCCCTTCACCATGCTGGTCCTCACCGCCTGCGTCCAGAGGCTCATGTTCCCTCTGGTCCTCGCTCCCGTCGGCCTCCTGCAGCGTTCGGGGATGGAGCCTCGGCCGGCCACCGCCGTCCACTTCCTGTTGCTGCTGGTCCTCGTGGTGCTGTGCTTCTTCGTGGCCCCGGCCGCGGTGTTCAGCACGTTGGAGGTGTCCTGGTCCTTCTTGGATGGCGTGTACTTCAGCTTCATCTCGCTGTGCACCATCGGACTTGGGGATTTCGTTCCGGGGATGCAGCCTGGACAGAAGTACAGGCAGCTGTACCAGGTCTCTGTCATGGGTGAGTACATTCGTGGATATGTCCCTCGTAGATTAGGAGCCAAATTGGATGTGTTATGGCTGAGAAGATCAGACTGAAGATCAGACAGAAGAGACGAGGACAGAGATCAGACCATGTGTCTTTTTATTTTTATTGAGATAATACGTGTCTTCTTGTCCCGTTTCCCTCTGCTGAGGTCAGAGTGCGTCTCCTGTCTCTCAGCTACTCTCACTCAGCGTCTCTCTGATGTTTTGGTCATTGTTCATGTGTTTGACAAGAAGGTGTTGTCTCATTATGACGCTGGACTCAGTGACGTTAATATCAGTCACTGTTTACTGAGCCCAGAGTCTGAGGCAACAAATTAGCTTTTAATGCAGCCGCAGTGTTTGTTAATGTGGATGGATCAGAGTGACTCACTCCAGAGAAGTTTAGATTCGCTGCTGGTCCAGTTTCGGTTTGAAACATCCCCGACTGCTTTGTAGTCGTGACAGAACAAAACATTTTAAATTTTGATTACGCAGTCGTCCTCGTTCACTTCTTATCAATAACGACTCGACTACGAGCAGCGAAGGCAGAACGTTGCTGCCGCTGACTGTCGTGACGGTTCCACCTCGTCGTCAGGGCAAGAATAGAAATCCTTGGTGGGACTTTTCAACATTGTCGTTCCTTGTTTGTTGTATTTTCTGTAACTTAACAACCAGCTGCAGAGTAAATGATTTGCTTTTTTATGATACCGGTGCTAAATCAACTTTAAGAATGGATTATTTATTCCTAAGGCAAATTGAACTTATTAACAGTTTAAAGTATACTTAACTTAAATATACAAATATAATAAGTGCAGAATTCTTCATAAATGTACGTAACAAAATTAGAAATAAAACCTAAGACAACTACAAGAATGAACACGGAGCATTTTCAGATGTGTTGGTAAAGACGGAGATTTTCACTAACAAGCTACTGAGAAGCTTGTGTGGGTGGAGGTCATTTAAGTTTTTAAAATGCCTCATTTAAAAAAACTCTATTTTAAAACTAACATTATCGTGAAGACAGAGTCTCACTCACACTTGAAATGTATCATAGACGTGTTAATATATTCCAGTGCCCGGCCTCAACGTCACTCACTGTCAAAGTCTGTGTGTCGTTGACAGTATTTTGTCAGGATGTCAGAAAATAAAAGATTTGTTCCTGAAGGAAACGACTGCATAAACAAACTGTTTATGCAGCCTTGTGTAACCTGCAGCGTCAGCAGATTTGAGGGGAAAAGCTCAAGACATTAAAGTTTGAGTCTTTTCTCGTCTCCTCCTCGTCCCAACATGTTGATGGAAGACGACCTCAGAGGGTCTCTGACCTGTAGGAGCTCCACCGAGGACTTTGTTACGAGCGGGTTCCCGTTGTGTTTGTCTTGTGCACTTGGACGAGAACACATGCAAACACGTGAATGTGCAGCTCTGCCAATGATTTCACTTTGTTCCACTGATCTGCAGGTGACGGTAACATGTTCAAATGTACAGGAACACGCAAACAAGGACAGAAGAAGATTCAGTAGAATTTGTAAAAGCTTAAAATCTTTCTGGGTCCATGTCGCAACTTCTCAGAAAGTTTTGTTGAAATACAAACAAACAAACAGCTTGACGGGGGTGAAAACATAACCTCCTGAGAGCAGATTCAAACAGTGATACCATTCAGAAGAGCATGTGACCTGGACCCTTCATCCAGTAGCAGCAGTGTGTCGTCCTGACGGGTTCGACAGGAACATGTTGTTTATCTGGGTAGAAACCGTTCTCATCCTTATGATCAGATGTTCAACACAAATGTGCTTCTTCATGAATCTCTGCTCCGGACACGGGGGTGGGGGTTCTCCCCTCTTGTTTAGAACAAGGGTCACATGATGGAGGTTATTTTCATACTCATGCTCTTGTTTTTCAGCCTCTGTGTGAGTGAGAGTGTTTTCACTCTAATGGAATCGGGCCTGGAATGATGCTTTTGTCTAAAAGTAGACGAGCTGTTTGTTTTTCTCTCTGTCTCAGAGTCAGAGCTCAACAGTGAATATCTGACAAACCAGGCTTATAGTGAGGAGGCTGGTCTGTTGTATTCAGGACTGACAAAATTATCTGCAGCAAATTCACCAAAGCCATTTTTAGACATGACCTCCAGAAAGTGTCTGGAGATATGGGTCTGGACATTTCTTTCCCATATGAAGCAGCAGCAGGTTGTCGGTCCCACTCGCTGCTGCTGTGGAAAGATCAGTGTTGTTGTTTACAGCTCATCCACACCGGCGTCGGCCTTCATCACTCTGGAATCTCCTCGTCTTTCCAAGTTGACGTCTTCGTCTTCTACGTGTACGGCTCCTCCTCTTCATCCTGAGATATTTGTGTTCTTCCAGTTTCACTGTCGCTGGGTTTTCCCTCTCGTCTAATCCCCTGACTCCAGGTCGGCAGGAGGCCCGGCGGTTCACACGGAGCAGCCGGGTTGTTGCCTCGTCATACCGGCTGTGTTACATAATCATGATGTAGGTCGAGTCAGATTAACCCAAACTGCCCCTGCAGGTTCTGAGGAGGATTAGGGATCCGGGCCTGTTGTTCTCGCAGCCTGATGACGGGACGCCTCGTGAAGCCGCTGTGTTTTTTTCCAGCTGAAGTGATCACGTTGTAAATAACAACACATCTGCAGCTGCTAAATGAAAGTGAAGCCGACTATGATGAAGAGGTTGTTTCATCCATCACAACCCGCATCAGGAAATCTCTTGTATTCCTGATCTTCTCTTATTCTGTTGTCAAACTGAAGTTTACAGGAGGTCAAGAGCGTTTGTTAGAGGAGGAAGTGAAGGCTTCATATAATAGATATTCTGAACCTGAAGTTATAAAATATACAGACCTCAAACATTTTGAAATGCTCAGTAAAGTATTGACGACGCAAAGTTCAAGTGAGCAAGACGCACAAAACTGCTGTTCGAGGTTTTTTACCATTTCTAGTGACTCGTTGAACAGCAAATATTTTGTGAAGTTTGGAGTTTGACCAAAGTCCTTGAACCCATCATGTGTTGTTCACCCTGAAGAGGTCACAACGTGGAGAAATATAAACAGTATAATATTTAAACCTCTTTGATTCAAGTACTGTCATTAACTAGAATATCAGTCGAGCTCAAAGCTCACAGCTCAGTCTCAGTCTCGATCATTTTAAGGAAAGTGGTTAAAAAAAACACTCCTGGATCTGCCACCGGGCTGAAAACATAACCTCCTCCTGACTTTCTTTATCTGTTGCTCTTTAATCAAACTCCAGGTTTGTTGCATTGAATAGTTTTTCAGGCCTGAATCTGTCCTGCAGATAGAAAAACAGCCTCTCGTGTTGTCCTGTGTCCCTCAGGATTTCCTCTGCACCTCATTTCCTGTAAACTTCCCACAGTAACGGTCCAGTTCGGGGTCCAGGCCTCTGTAATCCGACCCTGCTCCCCCCCCTCCCAGTTGACCCACTTGTGCAGTGAGACACTATTGTCCAGGACCTGTGGTTATTTGGGGCAGTTTAGTGCAAACATGTGACAGAGGAGAACCTCGTGGCTTTAAGGCAAACACAGGAATCTGAGCAGGAAAAACAAATGTTGAGCAGAGTTAGTTTTCACCCTCTTGCTACTACAACTAGAGGGCGCTGTTGTCGTGTGTGTGTGTGTGTGTGTGTGTGTGTGTGTGTGTGTGTGTGTGTGTGTGTGTGTGTGTGTGTGTGTGTGTGTGTGTGTGTGTGTGTGTGTGTGTGTGTGTGTGTGTGTGTGTGTGTGTGTGTGTGTGTGTGTGTGTGACTGTACATGTTCTTTTATTCACATTTCTACACAGTATTAAATGTATTATTATAACATATTTTTAATTTAGATTTTTTAATATTAACGGACATTTACTGCAGTCAGCCACCAGGGGGCAATCGAGACGCTTTGGCTTCATTTTTGGGAAGCTGTCATGTCGACCATCTTTATTTAAAGTCTAAAGTTCTTATCCAAACCTTCTGATGTTTGCATTGTATCAGACAGAGTGAGGCAGCTTCAGGTAAAATAATCTTTTTGCAAATGTAAGTAACCTCCTGTGACACCTGTGTCTCTCTGCTGCCCCCTGCAGTCTACCTTTTTGTGGGTCTGATGATGATGTACCTCCTGCTGCGCACCTTCCACAAAATGGCCGACCTGCACGGCCTGACCACCTTCCTGCAGCTGCCGCGCTGCGAGGAGTCCGACCAGGAAGAGGACCGCGAGCCCATCGTGGAGAGCAAACGTGACGACCAGGCGCCGCCTTACCTGATGGACAAAGCCGCCAGTAAGCCCCTGGAGCCGGGCTCCCAGCCCTCGTACAACACCATCAACAAGGGCTGAGCTGTGTGGCGGCGGAGAAAGGAAACAGAAGCTCTACCTCTGCCGATCCCTCGGTCTTAAAGCAGCAATAAACCCCCCCCCCCACCGGTCGGCTGAATCTGAATTCCTCTCATTTTGTTTCCCTGAGAAGAGAGCGGAGCGATAACGAGGAGTTGAGATGAGAGTTTTGAGATTCAGCCAAGGTGAGAGGACGGACGGACAGCGTGATTGGTCGTGACATCACTTCCTGCACATGTAAAAGGACTTTGCTAAACTGACGACGGCAGCCCGCCTCGGCCAAAAGGCCCAAATGTTCCTGTTAAACACTGGTGTCTCACAGAATCTGCCTCGGCGTCGCACATGAACCAAAACTGTAGCTACATGGTGGTTTGTTTGATTTCACTTTTATCCTGCGTGTTTCTTTTGTTTTCTTGTCACGTTTATTCTTGTGCCGTAGGATTGGGTCGCTCGTTCAGGACTAACAAATATTTAATTCATAAAAAACGGCTGAAACTAAAACTTCACATTTTATGAAAATCTTATCTAATCTGTAGTTGTTTTTGTTTTTCTTTGAGGGGCGTGTATCGCTCAGCTCCTCCTCTTTATGTGTCACACGTGCACATCACGGTCCAAACGCCTGCAGACGTTTCACTGCACCGTCAACTCGTGTTTATGATTCTCTGGCTGGTTCGGCCTTGACTTGCTTTTGCACAACTTTAATGCATCTTCAGCATGAACTAATTAGTCTGTTGCAATTTTAGGTCTAAAATACAGTTCTAATTGGGATCTGAGCTTTTCAGATCTGGAACCTGTTTCTTATTTAATCAGATTTCATTTGTAAACGTTGCAACAGCCTTTAAAAAGCACAGAAACTACAGAGGAGCCGTGTGTTTGCTGCAGGACATGTTCTGTCCTCCTTTATGGTGCCGCCCCCTGGTGTCTGCATGTGGGCAGTGCCACGCCTCCAGAACAGTAGCTAATAAAATAGGGTTAAAGGGTCGCAATAGAGGGACTGCAGAGGAGAAGACGATGGAAAAGAAGTGTTTCATTGTGGTGATTGAGGACGTGAACGATGAAAAACCAAATGTTTCTGTAACGTGTGATTCATAGTGCATGGACCTGATCCATCAGAGGAGAAACGAACACTTGAAATGCACTTTAAAGATCACACCAGTTGTTGTAGTCGAACAGGTTCATTACATCCTGATACTGTAACATGAAGTTGTTCATGTGTATGTTGTTGTTGTTTAGCAATGTCATGTATTCATATTGGAAAAATAAATTAAATAAAGTGTCCTTGTATCGCGTCGTCCTGCTGCTCCCCCTTTGAGACACTTTTCTGCTAAAAATCCAAATAAAGCACAATTTCATTTTCACGTTTTATTAAAAACATCAGTACAAGTACAACATTTACCTTCTTTTTTAAAAAAGTCTAAATACATAGTATCTGAGCATTCTGCCCCCAATTTTAAAACATAACCATCAAAATATTTGTAGAGAAAATAAAAGTTAATAAAAATAACTGCCATAACAGAATATTAATAAACCAGTATCGAATGGTCAAACATGGAACATTAAATTACTCATCTTGTTAACAACAACATGCAGATTCTGAGTAGTTTTGAGACGACGTCCCTGCTGTAGAAATCTAACAAACATCATGTGCTTCCTCAGCCCCCCGTCACGTGGTTACAGCAGTGTTGACAGATCAACATCTAGAACCAATGACGTTACAGTTCACACTCCTTCTTTTCAACAGGACACTGAACAGGACCACACTTTACCTAACGGGTCTGACGAGGGACAATTGGACCAAGTCTTACCTGTAATGTAACATTTAAATAAATACAGAGTAAAACATAAACCACATGGCACCAGATTTTAAATGCATATCATTAACAAAAGTGCAATATTTCAGATGCAAACTAAACTAAACTTCTACATCTGTATAACAGAAGTGGTTGAGTAGTGGTCGTGACTTTAAATAACGTGACACCTACAGGGTGGGGGGGGCCTGTACTGTCGAGGCTCTTTGAATAAAAGCACCTTTTAAAAGATGTTGAATACTCGTGTGCGTGGAACCGTGACAGGACGACGACGGGTTCCTGTGGTTCCTCAGCTGCACTCAGATCCTCTCTGAGAGGAAACGTGTGGGATGAAACTTATTCTAGTTTCACTTCTCACATGAGACATGATTTGACTGTCAGCTGGTTTAAACATGTTTTTTAAGAGTTGGGCTTTTTTCCAAAGAGCAATATGGAAGGACGACTTTTTTCTTTACTGCGAATACAGAATGAAATGTAATTATAATGTACCTCCAACTTCTGGTTACTAAAATATAACTGGTGATACTCAAGAAAAGTGTCAAGAATTAAACACGATTAAAACTTTCAGTTTCATTTCTTCTTCTTTGCTAACTGCACAAAATACTGGTTCTTCTGGATTTCTTCTCCTGGTCGAGCCACTTTAATCACTCAAAGTTTTCAAGCTACTGTTTCCC
Source organism: Hippoglossus stenolepis (assembly GCF_022539355.2). Lineage (NCBI taxonomy): Eukaryota > Metazoa > Chordata > Actinopteri > Pleuronectiformes > Pleuronectidae > Hippoglossus > Hippoglossus stenolepis. Next base: position 2,729,396 of record NC_061486.1, on the reverse strand, counting down.
TGTTCGGACCTGAACCTGAATCCGTCCTGAGAGATCTGATGCAGATGACAGAGCTACGTTCAGGTCTGACTGGACCAGAATGCGTCCCGAGATCTGATCCCTCACGATGTTAAACCAGGTCTGAACGGAGTCTAACGGTCACATTTTCCTGGGAAGCTCGACCGTTTTAACATCCCGACCTGATCTCTTCATATCCGACGTGATTCCCTCCGTTTTACAACCAACTGATAAATATGAGGTTAAAGAATTTCTTCACAGAAGATTTGACCAATAACTTTAGTGTTTCCACCAGGTTCCTCCCACACCAGCCGGATCACATCCTCTCCTAACGTTTCACTCTGGTTCTAAAGGAATTCGTCCCACGTCTCCTGGACGAACACCAGGACTTCACAAACTGCGAGATAACACTGAACTTCACTATTTCCAATTATCTGAGTCACACTGGAATTAGTAATAAAACGCATTTCTACAGTTCATTATGCAGTGACTCACTGACTTGATTCTCACCCTCAGTCGATCTCCATTTTAGCAGAAACACAAATCCTTCCTGTTAAGGACTTGCTGTCAAATGCATCACAGCTTCTTTTGTATTTTCTGTCTTAAACATGAACCACTTCTACCTCTCAATAACATTATTACTACTTTCTACAGCCTCTAATACATCGCTCATTGAGCAGTTATATATATATGAACAGCAAAGAGAACATTGGACATGTTTGACAGTCCATTTGAAGAATTCAGTTTTTGTTCACTTTAGTTAGTTACATGGTGTTCAGGTGACTTCCTGTTTAGGGTATGATGAAGCTGACGAGTCTCTCAGGACTCCACCAGGATCTCCATCAGGTGCTCCAGCTCCAGTCCTTCTCTTGCATGATTGTGGCCGGAGAAGAGAGAAGACGGTGGCGAGGAGAGAGAAGGCGAAGAGGACGACGAGGAAGACATCGGGCTGAATGAGGAGAAAGAAGGCAGACACTTCAGATTCTGGTTGAGCGAGAGGGAGAAGGGGTGCGAGGAGGGAGAGAAAGGCGGCAGGTAGCGGAGAAGATCCTCCCCGGCTGGGAATCCACCTCCACTGCCTCTGAGCCCAAGCACTCCCATGTCTCTCTCCAGCAGGGATGTGTCTATGTCCTGGAACAGATCTTCCACGGTGAGATCGCTGAGGTAGCTGGACCACATCACCTCCACGTTGCTATCCCGCACCCTGCACTCCTCCTGCGGCTCCCAGCTGCCCCCCCCATAACCCCTGACTCCCTGTTTTACCCACGCTGCACTTCCCTCCGGGGACCTCGACAGGTTCTCCAAGGAGCGGAGGGGCGACCGCGGAGCTGCCTGAGGGCTCCCGTCAATGGTGGAGTCCAGTGCGGAGAGAATGGAGGAAATGGCTGCTGAAAGGGAGAAATCAGGATCAGTGGTCATCGACCCCCAGTCCTCGTCTTCGTCTCCTAAAGACAGGGGAACATTTGATGTATACGAGTGGCAGCTTGCCGGACACCTACTTGTAACACAATTTGATGAGTAACCAGAGGAAACCACGGGGCCGGTGGAAAGTGCTGAGTGGCCGTTAATCACCGCTTCTGCAGGTTGGTGTCTTGCTGAAGGAACTCCGGTGAAAATACTCTCCTCCTCTTCTTGCGCCTGGAGCTCAGATGAAGAGCCGCCTGGTGAGACCTCCACAGACGGCGCTCCGCAGGCCTCCAGGCTGATCTGCCGCAGCGTGTTGGCGATCAGCACCGACCTCCGCAGGCTGGGCTCCGGCAGCTCCTGGCCTCGCTGATACTTGCTCAGGGAAACGGAGAACACAAACTGTCGCTGGCTCTCCCAGGTCAGGCTGCTCCTGTCGGAAACCTCCACGTCCTCCGGTGGGAATTTGCGCTTCTGCCCCTTCATGATCATCTTCACACTGCAAGAGAAGAGAGGAGCTGTTGAAATGACCTGAAATAGGGTTATAAATTATTTACTGTAATCATTTTGTAAATGATCCATTTCTCCTCAGTAAAGGATTGAGGGATTTTAAATAACAAGAACTTAATTACAGAATAAGAATGGAATTGTTGTCATAAACAGATATGACAAACTGTACGTGGAGGTCTGGGCAATAAGGCCAAAAAGATTCAAGATAAAACAGAGTTTATATCGGTAATTATCACAATATTTTGCTCTTTAGTGAGGTTGTGGTTTTAAACTCTTATTTATGAGAAGAGAATGACAAAAACTATTTTTTAAAGCTAATTGGCCCATTTTAAATCTGAGGTAGACCAATTATGTGTTGTGCCTCCTCACTGTTCTTTAGTGTTATATATATATATATATACACATATTGATCCTTTGTTATGTTGGTATAGATGAAAGTTATGTTGAGATAATTATTGATGTTGATCCCTAAATACACAAACAACGTTTTTTATTGGCCTCACGATAAATTGATCAGGTTGTAATAAATAGTTGACAGTTTATAAAATAAAAACATGAACGGAGGATAAACACAGTGATGCAAAGCAAATGGTTGGAAGGACGACATGAACTAATGTAGATAAATAAGAGCAGATAATTCATGGAGACAAAAGCTAAACTATAAAATCATTATTACATATTTTTGTACAATATAGAGCAAAAGTAGACAACATATTTATAGATATATAGGAAGCTGGTTAAGTATAAGATAATTATTAATGAATGACTTATGGAGAATGTTTAAATATTTCTTCTCACTTCTTTTTGAATTTGTATATTATATCATTAAGTGATTGTTTTTTAAACATCACTGTTTGTTAGCAATGAATAGATCAGATAACTTATTACTAGATATTATAATTAACTCTACTACTGATAACACAATAATTAATAACTATGTTGTCCCATGGTGATAGCTTAGTTTAGTTTAGTTTGGAATAGTTTAGTTTAGTTTGGAATAGTTTCTGTTATAGCTTTGGAATAAGTTCAGTTTAGAATAGTTTAAGTTTAGTTTAGTTTGGAATAGGTTTAGTTTAGTTCGGAATAGTTTACGTTTAGTGTTTAGTTTGGAATAGGTTAAGTTTAGTTGAGAATAGTTTAAGTTTAGTTTAATTTTGGATAGTTTAAGTATAGTTTAGAATAGTTTAAGTTTAGTTTGGAATGGTTTAAGTTTAGTTTAGTTTGGGATAGTTTAGGTTATACGTTTGGACTAAGTTTAGTTTACGTTTAGTTCAGTTGAGAATAGTTTAAGTTTAGCTTGGAATAGGTTTAGTTTAGTTTTAAGTTTAGTTTAGAATAGTTTAGTTTGGAATGGGTTTAGTTTAGTAGAGAATAGTTTTAGTTTAGTTTAGAATAGTTTAGGTTATACGTTTGGAACACGTTTAGATTAGGTTTAGTTGAGAATAGTCAAAGTTTAGTTTAGTTCGTAATAGTTTAGTTTAGAATAGTTTAGGTTGGAATAGGTTTAGTTTAGTAGAGAATAGTTAAAGTTTAGTTCAGTTTGGGATAGTTTAGGTTATACGTTTGGAACACGTTTAGATTAGGTTTAGTTGAGAATAGTTAAAGTTTAGTTTAAGTTGAGTTGAGAACAGTTAAAGTTAGTTGTGTAAGAAGTGACGGGTCCACTGGGTCCATGTTGGGGGATGTAACGTTAGTTTCACGGCGCAGGAGGGAAACAGCCACTTTCTGTAAAACGCCATTAAAACAACTTTACAACCTCATTAACCAAACTCTGCTCAAACGTCCCAGTTCAAACCAAACGACCCGAAACCAGAATGAAAACCACTGAACTCCAACCGGGTTTTTAAAAAGTCTTTAAACCGACAGACCTGTTAAATCACGTCTCCACCGTTACTCTTCCTCTTCTTCTTCCTCTTCCTCTTCTTCCTCTTCTTCTTCTTCGACGGTGGGAAACTAATCGATCGATCGCGTCGCAGCTTTTCAACTCGTTCAGAAAACAAGTCTTCTCGTTTAAAAAACCAGGATCCTGGTTCAAACCGGTTTAAATCGTCGCCGCAGACTTCCAGGAACCGACTGGCTCTTCTCCCGCTCGTGATTTGAGTTTTTACGCCAAAACGTCTACAGTTGGGGGCTGGAGCCGACGCGGGGCATTCTGGGTAGTGGAGTTTCACCGCGGTGCATTCCAATGCAGGAACTTCCAGACTACAAATCCGCTTCAGACGCACGTTTGACAAGTTAATTGACAAATATAACGACTCCAGATTAGTGAGTATGTCACGTAGAGCTGCAGATTCACCCGCGGCCTCATTCAGCAGCGGCCGAACAGGAGTGTTGGGCTTGTTTTTATGGGATTTACATAACAGTGCTTCCTAAGTGATTAGATCAACCACGTCAGGGCAGGGATCACTGATCTGACAGGTCACTTTCAACAGTCAATATAAGACAGAAGTGTAAAACCACATCACAAACTTTACACAGAGTCACAATGTTTTAGTCGAAGTCACAAAAACAAAGTTTAAATACAAGTTTCTGTGAGATAACAAAGGTTTCAACTTCTGAGAGGATCGATAATCAAAAGATAGAGATTTAAAAAATACAGGTCACACAGAGAGCAAAACAAAAGTCTGCATCATTTTGAACTCTAATTAAAACTGTGCACTAGTTCAAATCGAACTTCATGCAGAGACGTGTATTTACCTGAGAGCTGCAGGGACACGGTCAGGGAACTGATCAACATGTCACTCTTTATTTTCTGTTTCAGTTTAAATTCCATCAACACTCAAGACAAGAAGCAGAAGAAGCAGCAGACTCCTCCTCTGTTTGAATAGAGGACAAACTGAGGGAAATAACATCAAGTTAGAGGAGAACACAGCCACTGCTTCTGGTCTCTTTCAAAATAAACTCCCGGGAACGTCTGCTACAACCCAGTAAGTAATAAGATATAAGATATGAGAATCCTTTATTGGATTGTGCTGCATCCTAATTGTTTTTACACACTTTGTGCACAGTGTGTAGATTTCCTTTTCCTTATTAAGCTAATAAATCCAAACTGGCACAATTTCAGAGTGTTTTATTTATGTTTAAATACATTTGCATCTCTCATATCTCTCATATCCTTGTAAAAACAATAAAAATAATCAACGAAAAAAACCACGCTAATACTTTATTAGTCCAACTATGGTACAACTTCCTGTGTTCCAGCATCGAGGAAGAGGATAGTAAAAATAAACACTCAGTAAAAGTAATAAAGATACAACGTAAACACAAGTAAATATAATGTAAACAGATCAGATATATGTGAAATTGATAGAATATATGATTTTTTTTCTTTTCGATTTTGCAGATTGAACCATCTCACTCACTTCTCTTCTCACTTCTGACGATTTCATTCATTAGTTTTATGTCTTGTAGTTTTCATACAGAAAAATCCATTTGTGGTCGATGCAGTTTTCATCAAAACAAAACAAACCCCCAAGATTTGTATAAGAAATGTGGAAGCAGCGACTTAAATCACTTTGTTTTCACTGATGAGCATAAATATATTTATTATTAATAATATTTTAAACCCCTCTCTACGTCCAGCTTTTATTTTTGAGGGGAGATATGACGTGTTTCCGATGCTGTGCTGCCTCTGCTTGGTTCACTTGACTCGTTTCAGTCAGGAGGAGTCACTACACGTGCATCTGACTGCGGAGTGACGTGAGGTGAAGTGTGGGAGAAGCAGCAGGTCCACACCAGTGGTTCCCTGAAGTCAGTGTGAATATCACCATCTAACACACATTCAGTTACACAAGGACCGTCCATAGGTAGAGACAGTTATAACTCATATCACATGTTATTCTGTGAAAAGACATTTCACAAATTACTTCCTTAATCTAACTTAGTTGTGTATTTAAGTTCTGTGGACAATGTAAGTAATGTTAAAGGTAATAAAGCATTACCCTGAAGATTTGCTGTTATGAATTAAAAAAGTTTAATAAATGAAATATGGAAACGACTTTACTGAGGTTACAGAGGTTTGTGGGGTGATTTATTCTGAAGTGTTTCTTATCCTGATGCTACTTGAGCTCCTTCACAGTGATTAGATCTACCTGGGTAACTGTTCCTCTGTAATACTACTACTACTACTACTAAGAAGAAGAAGAATATTAATAAGAACAATAATAACTATAGTTATATAGCAAGTGTTTCCCAATAAAACAGATGCAGTGCTAAAATCCATAACACAAAATATAACAAGATCAAATTTTATTATTGTTTTCAACCATAATACTACATACAATAAAGTGAGTCTTATGAGGAGATTTAAAAGAAGGTTTGCTTGTCTGAGATCTGTCTGAGGAGCCTCAACAGCAAGAGCCCAGTGCACGAGTCACGATTCTGGAAGTGTTAGTGCAGTGCAGCCCTGATGGAGGATCTCAGGCAGCGATCAGGTAAACAGAGGGGGAGCAGATTGCAGATAGAAGCAGGAGCCGAACCATTAAAGGCTTTAAAAACAACAGTGAAATCTTAAAATCATTTGTAAAACTCACAGGTGTTTCCAGTTGTTATTGTGGTCGCTTCTCTCAGTATGTGTTTAAGGCCTGGCAGTAGTTTGAAGTATAAAAGTTTGAGAACCACTGTTCTATAGAGTAAATTACTGTTCAGGATCTTATTATATAATTTAGTCACAGCCCAGCTGTCGCTGTACATTGGTCTGAGCTCGGTCACATGACACTCTACTCTTTCACCAACACAGTTTGTACAATAAAGTGTTTTATTTTTTAAACAACTGTAAAAAGGGAGGCGACTGTCGGCCTCACATGACAAACGGTTCCATGGAGGAGAACAGATCATTCAATAGGAACAGATCATGTGACAGCACAGACGTGATGTTAAGAAATGCACACAGCTACAGAGCGAAAGCAGCTGTGCAGCCTGGCACTGGTTTTAAAACACCTCTGATTATTAAAAATCGAATTATTATAAATCAACAACAAGCTTAAAAAGCTGCTCAATCATTATTATGGAAGTGAAAACAGCAAAGCAAAGAAGGACAAACATATTTCTATAATTTATGTCTCAGCACACGAAGAAAAATAAAAGTAAAATAAACAAGAAAAGGAATCTCTTCAGCACGTGGATGAAATCAGCCGGGTTGGTTCAGGATCATTTGTACTCTCCCCAAAGTCCGACAGTCTTGCCGTCCCACTCTGAGGTGGACAGACACTTGACGAAGAAATGTCCCAGGTCGTGTTTGGAGATGGCTCTTCCCTTTAGCATGTTCTCTGCTGTCAGGTAACGCTCCGTCAGAGGAAGGTCGTCTGGAGAGAGCGAGACAATAAGAGACGCTTTTCACAGTAAAATAACCATTAAAACAGAAAAGTTCAAATCAATGGTAAGATTTCATTTGAGTCGACAGTCTGTAAACACTTTCTCTGTTAAAGACAAAAATCTATGCACTGACCTCTCTGTGTTTTTCCCCTTTTGTACGTAATGCATTTTAGTAGACTCTTTTATTTATTCATTTACTTTTGTTGATGTCACTTTTATTCTTTTTTGGAGTTGAGATTTGAGGTTTTGTGTCGTATTGTTTAAAATCTACTTGGAATCCATTTTGTGTCATGAGCCTGGCTCGCTGTGGGTCGTTTTAGCAGCAACTGGAGTTTGTACTTCCTACGTACTGTCGATGTGAGGAGGCATGACGGCCACGTAGTCCAGCTCGGACGCTTTCAACACCGTGTACATCCTGTCGTGGTCCTCTGTCAGGGGAACCATACGGAGTGGGACCTTGGAGCGATCCCACAGCAGGAAGGCTGGAAGAGAGGAGGAGGAGGATGAATAGGAGGAGGAGGAGGAGGAGAGGAGGAATGGAGATATAGAGGAGGAAACCTAGGAAAACATTCATATCATACACATGAGCTTCAAATACACTCTCTCCATCTCTGTGGTTACCACAGCGAGTCGTACTCGTACCTGACATGCAGCCGACCACTTTACGGATCCCTCGAGCTCTCATGGCCTCCACGATGTTCTTGGTGCCTTCAGACATCATGGTGGTTGGGCCTGATGGACGCACGTCAGAAAAAAACATTGTGACGATGTGGAAAGTAAGTCAACAATTAAAAACTGCGTGTAGTTCTCAGGCCGTGACACTCTACATTTGCTCCACTTTATTTCATTAAAGAGTAAAGTACACACATGAAAAGATTAAGATTAAAAGCTTAAAATGTATCTTGTACTTGTATCTTTGTATCTTTATATTTGCACATTTATTAAACAGCCTCATGTTTTTTTAGTATTTCTATTTTCATTTTATTTATTATAGATTCTGTTTCTATTCTAATTTGTATTTCTTATTACATTTTCCACTTGTGCTGCTGTGTCAATTTAGAATTTCCACTACAGAGGATCAATAAAGGTACATCTTCTAATCTTATCTTATCTAAATCCTCCTTAGTATTGTATATATGCTGTTATTCCGATTGTGTCACACTAACACAATGATGTCACACTGGGTTGAATGTTGGGTTATCAGTCTTATGGCGACCTCTAGTGAATATTTTTAATTTTTACACAATTAAATTGTCTAAAAGCAATCCTCCTTTTGGAAGGCAAACTTTGTCAGTTACATGAAAATGGGTGAAATTTAACAATCTGTGCACAAATGCATGGAGAAGAGAAATGCTGCAACTTCAGGAGAGAAACCACTGTGACAAGATCACAAGCCAGAATCAAGGGCCTTTAAACTATCTGAATTAGATTCAGTAAAGTCAGAGTTTAGTCTTTTTCAAGCACATAGAAGAATCCAAAGCTTAAGTGAAGAATCACTGGGAAACCTAAAAACGCATTTTAATTGGTGACATAAATAAAAAACCAGGTGTCCTTCTCTTCTGTTGTTTGGTTGTGTGTTTTTCTTCTTACTCAGGTCACTATGCGTGCCCAGGATGATGATGACAGCGTCCTGGCCCTCCATGGTCTTCCTCACGTCCTCTTTATTCAGGACGTCTCCCACCACCACTCTGGACGCCCTGTGGTCAGCAGGCAGCTTGGCGGGGTCCCGCACCAGCACCGTCACATTGTACCCTGGGGGGAGGACACGTGGAAACTAAACAGGTCACCAATTTCCCAGTGAAAAACCTATAGATCTCGATGAAAAGAATCAGGCACAATTATGTGACTGATATCTATGATTGTGTGAAATTCCCTGGATTGATCTTTCAGGGACTGTTGGGCCTTGGCACAGACGTGTGACGGCCATTTTATCCCTTATAGGGAGAAGGTGTGTTATTCACATGGAAACATTGACAGTAAATTCAACTTCTTCAAACTCAACATGGAATAAGAGTCTAGTCCAGAAGCTGTGTAATAAGGACTCCATCCTGTGCAGGCGAGATAGTGACATCTTCTACTATCAGCTGTCTGTGCCACGCTGTGACTCAGCACATTGCTGCTCTGTAACGTCTAGCGTGACTCAACAGTTTTTTTTTAGCGGGAGGAGAGGAAATGAAAATGCTGCTGAATCAAATGAATCTTGTGACACGATGTGTGATTTGTGTCAGTGTGGGTTTGCCTGTGTTTTGCATTTGTGAGTCTTTCAGCAGGAAATTGAGCCAATTACAGCAGAGACTTGCAGTTAGAGTCATATTCCAATGTGACTTTATGAATGAAGACAAAAACAGGCAATACTACGTTCAAGTTTACACGAAGAAGACATTTCTCATATTAAAATTGTTAGTCTTCAAAAGCATTAAACGTAGGACTGAAAAATATGGACAAAATCAAATATCACCATATTTTGTTCACATCTTAATAGATTTACTGCGATAAATCATTTATTGATCTTTCAGATGATTCCTGGTTCTCTTGCACTACTGAAGGTTTGGATGGATGTTTTGCATAAAGTGAATGTGAAAAACCCCAAGTTAAGCTATAACCTGCTATATAACAATTACACCATTAGTATAAATAATTAAGATATTACATTGATTTATTACCCTGTTAATCTATGGCAGAAGCAGATGACCACACATTGAGTCTCCTAATCCTAAAATTAATTAAATCCAACAACAATAATATATATTTATAAATCCATGTGTCTTAATATTGTTCATCTTATCTTGGCTCAACTCCTGTTGTTTTTAATGTGCGTCTTTACTTGACTAATAATATTTAAAAGAATAAATTATCATATTATAATTGATCATCCAATGCAAACCTATTATTATGTAAATCTATTATTAAATGAGTCGAGCTTCACAGGTTTGTCTCTCTGTTTAACTCCTGATCAGTGAACTTTGACCGACACCACTTCTTCCTCATATCAAGTCAATAAACTGAACCGAACACGTCAGAGTCACGTTAGCAGATGTTAGCAGATGTTCTCACCTGCAGCCACCGCCAGGGGCAGAGTCGCCAGCCCGCTCATTCCCGTGGCCCCGAAGATCAACACGTTCTTGATGGACTCGGACATGTTCGGTCAGAGACGAGGAGCAGGACTCAGCAGCGACTTGTCCGATTCTCTGCGGTTTGACGGACACTCACTTCAAAACACTCTCACGTGTCACCATATATAACCGCGCAGAGACACGCCCCCTTTAGCTCACACTTCCGCATCCCAGACTCCTCCTCCCGCCAGCCTGGAAGCAGCCATGTTAAAGTGACACTGCACATGTGTCTGTTTTAAACTGTCAACTTAATTATGAATGAAACATATCAATGCTGCTTTCAATATCACATTTATTCAAAAATAAATAATCTACATTCAAAGGTTGAACGTGTGTGATAACGCCACCTAGTGTTCCACACCGCTGCAGGGCCAATGCTTGCTTGGAGTCAACCGCTTGGGACATATCTACGTCGTGACATTTCTATGTATATGAAAAAGTTCTCTCAAGAGCAGGATCATCGCTGCAGTCAGTTTTCTTCACCTCTTATTGTTTTGATTTAACAAAAGAGACGTAGCAGTCGTATGAACTCTGATAAACATCTGTGTGAACCACTGGATTTCATTTAGCTTCATCACTGATCAATGGCTTCATGAGTCGGACGTGGAATTCTGCACAATTCATCTCACAGACCATGATAGGAACTAAAGTTATTGTTCAAAATCATGCAAATCCAACTAGTGTGTATGAAAATGTGTATTTTGATGCAGATTCACAAGGAGAAAAGTAAATACACTTCAGTTAAGTGAATAAATTTGTCAGAAGATGAGTCTGTGTTGGATGACAGAAGAGATTAGGACGACGTCCGGCGTCTAAAGAGAAAACTGAGGAACCTCCTTTCTTTCTTTTTCAGTACATTCCTCTCCTCTTTCTTCTTCAGTTCTTTCCTTCTCCTTCTTCTGCTCTCTCTCCAGTTGCTCTTAATTTTCTTGCTTCTTCTCTTTCTTCTCCTTTTCCTCCTTTTTGACCTCCAGCTTGTACTCATCGGTCTTCAAGGCGAGTTCCTTAAAAAGACAGAGACAACATAAGTTTCAGCATTTTCTTCTTCAAAATCTCAACAAGAAACAAATCTACAATCCATATAATTCAAATCTAAAATGATCTGATGCAACGTACCTGAAGCTCAATGTTCTGCAGGATCAGGAGTTTTACTTCTTCCTCCATCTTTCTCTCTTCTTCCACTGAGTCCTCCTGCTCAGCAGACAACGTCTCCTCCGTCTCCCTGATCTGGTTCATCAGATCCTCCCTCTGCTGGAAGCTGGCCTCCTGATCCAGGACGCTGCTCCTCAGCTTCTCCTCACAGAGCTTCAAATATCACCTTCCACTCATTTTCAACTCTCTGGTTCTCCTGCTGCTGGAGCTCAAGATCAGAGCTCAGGGATAAGTCTTCTTCCTCCTTTACTTTCATCATCGTCTTCATATCTCCGAGCTCCCGCTGAAGCTCCTGCGTTTTCTGCAGAGTTAGATGAGGCTCGTGGACGGTCCACAGCTTCTTCCTGATGCTGCACCTGATGTGTTGGTTAACATCAGGATGCATTTGTCCAAGTGACTGAAAGACACAAATACACACAACAGTTAAAACACAGTCCCATCCTGACTTCAGACCCACAAAGAGACAGAAGCTGTTTCATCTGATTCACTGATCCGACTGGATTTAGTCATTTACAACATTTGCTTTTAAAGACTGTCCTATTTAAAATTATCTTTTAAATAAAATAAATCAAAGGTGGTTTTAAGAAGTAAAAGTAAGGCTTTAGAAGACTTCTCCTGCTTAGAAGAAACTTACTTCGTCTCTTGTTCGTCGCAGTTGATCCACTTCATGTTGGTTGGAGATGCTGTTTCTCACCACTAGGGGGTGCTGCCTCCCACTCACTTCCAGCGGTCTTGTTGAATACCCCCTGGTGGCTGGCTGCAGTGTGGGTCATAATTCCGGCCTCCTCCATGTAGGAAAATGGGACATGAACCACAGTAAAGAGTAACGTCTGATGATAAGTTGTTTTTTGTCATTTTAGGTTGTTCTTATGATGTTGATGTATTAATGTCCCTGGTAAGTTTAATTTGTCATTTGATGCCACAAAACGAGGTGAAAAGGTCACGATTGACCCCTGAGACTCATGATTGGTCAAGTGTGTATATGGGCGGGACCTCAATCCCGCGGCTCCATCCCGATTGCTGCTGCGCAGACAAATGCACAAGATGGCGGCCTTTGAATCCGGGATAGTTTGGCTCCATTTCTGGGAAGAGGGAAGAAGGAGAGATGAGGAGTTTAAGGTTAAACCTCTTTTACGTCCATTTCAATGGTACGACAAATTTAACTGATACCAGCAGTATGTTGGTCTGACGGTGGCTAACTGTTGGTGGCTAACAATTGGCTAGCTGGTGTTGCAACCTAGCAATATTTGAACTTATAATTAGTACGTATAATTAGGTAGATGCATTATGTAACCCTTCTGTTGGTCGACCCTCATATTTGTTTTTATTTCTACTGTTTGTCCGGCGGGAAAAGGAATCAACGTTTTTAGAGTGACGGACCGACATCAGTCTGCTTTACAGCAGATGTACCATAATCTGATCATCACTCCTCTCCTGCCTCCCTCCCTCCCTCCTCTCTCCCTCCTCTCCTTCTCCTCCTCTCCCTCCTCCTCTCCTCCCTCCTCTCTCCCTCCTCTCTCCCCTCTCCTCCTTCCTTCTCTTTCCTCCCTCCTCCCTCTCCTCTCTGCATCCTCCCTCCCTCCCTCCACTATCCCCCTCCTCCCTCCTCTCCCCGCTCATCTCTCCTCTCCACCCCCTCTCCTCCTCTCTCCCCCCCTCCTCTCTCTCCCCCCTCTCCTCTCCCTCCTCCCCCTCTCTCCTCCTCCCTCCCTCCCCTCTCCTCGCCTCCCTCCTCCTCTCTCCTCCTCTCCTCCCTCCTCTCCTCTCCTCTGCTCTCCTCCCTCCCTCCCTCTCCTCGCCTCCCTCCTCCCTCCTCTCCCCTCCTCTCTCTCCCCATCCTCTCCTCTTCCTCCTCTCCTCCCTCCTCCTCTCCTCTCTCCTCTCCTCCTCCTCTCTCCTCCTCCCTCCCTCCCCCTCTCCCTCGCCTCCCTCCTCCCCTCCTCCTCTCCCTCCTCTCTCCCATCCTCTCCTCTTCCCTCCTCTCCCCCTCCTCCCCCCTCCCCTCTCCTCTCCTCCCTCCTCTCTCCTCCTCCCTCCCTCCCCCTCTCCTCGCCTCCCTCCTCCTCTCCTCCTCTCCTCCCTCCTCTCCTCTCCCCCTCCTCTCTCCTCCCTCCCTCCCTCCTCCTCCTCTCCTCCTCCTCCCTCCTCTCCTCTCTGCTCTCTGCACTGATGCTGATATTTCAGTGCAGCCTCACCAGTGGAGAGGAGGAGGTGGAGGAGGTGGTCGCTGTGTCAGGTGGAAACACGGACCTCTATGGATCATCACCTCCTTCCAGCACCGGCTCACATCCTCGGCAGCACCGACAGCGTCTCCCGGCCGGCGGTCACCGCTGCAGGGACGCAGCTCCCCTTCCTCCGCCGACACTCCGCGTCTCCCCGGTGCAGACTCCCCGGACCTGTCCTGTAAACACCCAGACGAAGGAGGACTAACCGAGGAGGAATAAAAAGCTCCTCCATTGACAAACCGCTGTCCTCATCGATTCAGCCCGTCTTGGTAGAGGAGGACAAAACCAACCCCCCCAGGAAGCTGCCACAGAAGCCGAAGGTAAGGCCGACAGATTGATGACAGGATGCCTCCTCTCTCCGTTCCGTGCACTCGTCCCCTGCAGGGGGAGCGAGGAGGAGGTGCGCGGTGTTTTGTTGCGGGGACGCCGGCCTGCATTTGGGTGCAGGGTACCGCAGTGATCCGGCGGAGGGACGCGCGGTTTCACGCATTATTTCACCGACACGCGTTACACGATGCACGCGTGGGGACGTGTTTGCGGAGCCTGCCGGAGCTCGTCGTCTCGTTTTGGCAGATGAACGGGTGCAGAGGCCTAGTGTCGGGGCTGCAGGGAGAGGATGCATGTTCCCGGCTCGGTCCTGCATCAGAACGTATAACTTTAAATCACCGAGGGGCCGCTTGGTTCGATTCTCGATCCGCTGCAAACAAACAACCACAACTTTCCCCCGAATCTCTGCGGCAATGCTTAAAATACTGAACCCCTGCAGGAAGTTAAATTGTGTCTGTGACCTCAGATTACTTCCCACAATCAAGGGGTGGATTTAGCTCTTCTGTTGAGGAGAGGGAGGGGGGGGTAATAAATTCCTGATGATGGTGTGCTTTAGTGAGACCAGGCCAGCAGCAGCACAGCAGCCTTCAGCAGCACAAGGAGCAGATGCACTGGAGCCTGTCAGGTCCTAACGTGCAGTGTTTGATCACAGCTGCAGTGGAAAGTGACCTCAGATATCTGCTTATTACACATTAGGAATCTGCAGCTACTCATCCAGATGTGTGGTTGACTGGTGCAAGGTGTGTGTGTGTGTGTGTGTGTGTGTGTGTGTGTGTGTGTGTGTGTGTGTGTGTGTGTGTGTGTGTGTGTGTGTGATGGTGGAGAGAAAAGAGAAAACACACAAGCAGCAACTATATTGTGATTTTGCTTTAATTCACTTATTTCATAATGGATTATACTGCAGGTAAAGAAGTGACTGTCGTCCTCTCATGCTCTCCGTTGTTTGCAGTAGCTCCGATGGGAAGTTTTTAACCTTGTATTTAATGGAAGATAAAGTCTTTCTGTTACACACACACAAGCGGCTGCTCATCAGTTTGGTTTATTTAGTGAATTTACTCCACCTGATGGTTTCATGTCTCGTCTCATTTCTACGATACTAAACTAGATATGTTATATTCAACATTTTGTTCCCATTGACACCTTCAGGTGACCCTGGCACTATTATACCTTTTTACATCTGGTGCTAATAACAGAACCCAATCATTTTTAGTAACTTTTACAGTGCTTAATATTATACGATATAGTGTACATACACATATTGTACATATTATCAAGGTCAAACGTTATAAAAATACAAAGATATGGATTTTTAACGATTACTGGTGCATCTCCCAGAACACTGCACAGCTCAGCTTTAGTATGGAGTCCCTCTCCTGCTTGTCGTCATCCTGTTCTCTGGATGAAGAGCGGCCTCCTCTCCTGGACTCTGCCGCTCTCTGCTGCCGCTCTGTTGTTCGTCCCACCACAAGGTGACTGTTAGGAATAAGACTCGTGGTCCTGCCAACTCAGAACTGGGCGGCGGCTGCTGCACTTGCTTACAGATGTTGTTTCACTCTGCTGGGGTGAAGCGAGTGGAAGAGACTCAATGCAGTGTGTAAAGTGCACACTGTGTGTAGTCACAGTGAGGGAGCCTGTGTGTGTGTGTGTGTGTGTGTGTGTGTGTGTGTGTGTGTGTGTGTGTGTGTGTGTGTCTGTGCAATAGAGCGAGAGAACCTCCATCCCTGGAACATCAGCCCCGGTTTCGGATATTTTTGCAAAGTGAGATCCTCCTGGATCAAATTTACTATAAATCTTTATAACAGTCAAATTCAAGGTTTGCGTAGGTTCTCACAGAGCAGCTCATTGTACCAAATATCATACAGAATATCAAATACATTGAGTTGACATTTTTATGCCAGTTGTTGGCTGGTGAATACAACTGAACGTGTGCATCACTGCTTTGTATTTGACACGTAAAGGAGAAATATATACGACACAGGAGGAACAAACTTCAAATCAAATATACTGTACACTTATATATATATATATAAGTTAATTGAATATATTGCACCTGCCCTAAAAACACTTAAAATGATAAAAACACTAAAAGGATATAACTCATAAACGTTTAAAAATGATAAAACTGGGATTAAAAGCTAAGAACCAGAGAGTAAAATGTGCCAAACAAAGTGCAAAGGTTATTGAGATGTAAGAGAAGCAAGATGTTTCCTTTTTGATAATGTGATGGACGTTGAGATGAATAAAAGCTTGAGACGTAACTTTCTGAAACAGTTCGCCAAAGTTTCATTTCATATTTAGGATGACCAGAAGAAGCCTGTTGGGGTTTGATGAATCAGATTAATTTGCAAACCCTGTAAGGATTATATACAGAAATGGGTTTCAGTGACAGTGATGAACACACACAAGAACCACAAGTCCTCACATATGATATATTATTATATATAATAATATATATTTAGCAAGTTTAACTTGAAATGTGATGCGATGACATCAATTTCTTTGCATCAGGGAGAGTGCACGAGATGACTCATTGTGGAGAATATTGATGTTTTACTAAATTTCTTCGGATGCTGCAGAGGGATTTATTTGATACTTGATTTTTAAATATCTCTAAGATATTGTTGACCTATTATGTGTGTGTGTGTGTGTGTGTGTGTGTGTGTGGTCTCCATTAGAGAAACAGAGACACAGAGCTGCTGCCACTGACTGATTAACACTGGCAGGTGTCTCTCTCTCTCTCTCTCTCTCTCTCTCTCTCTCTCTCTCTCTCTCTCTTTCCGGTGATTGTTTCTCTTTTGCTCCTTCACTTTCTTTCCTTTTCCCCTTTTGTCTCTTTAACATCTTCGTCTCGTCTCTTTCTGTATATATAGAGCCTCCTGATCGTTTACTCTCTCTGTCTTTTGATTATGTCTCCCTCTCTGCATCCGTCTTAAAATCTAGCCTCTAAAGAGACGGACACTCAGATGTCCGTGATCTACTTCAGGCTATTTTTGGATCATAAGTGCAGCTAAATGCTAAGAAGGGAAAGAAACAAACAACAGAGCATCTTCATGTAAATCGTTCCTGGTGTGTTTTCTGCCACATTTAGGTGAATTTCCTGTTGGATCTTAGTTCCAGTTACAGATTTGAAATCTTGAGATACAACAAGGACACACAATTCAATACATCCACCATAGATTTGTGTTTCCAAGGCCACAGCACTTATGGAATGATATTGATCCAGTTTTATTATTATTAATTAAGAGCCTTTACATTTCCCTGCTGGGATTTGATTGAAGGATGTTTGTAAGTGAACAGTTTCTGTAAGTTTCCCCTTTTCAAAACAAACTGTTCAAACATCTACAAAAGTCCAGGAAGCTAAACTTTCCTTCAGCACAAATCTGCTTCAGCTGCACTTCAGCACCTGAAGAGGACATTTACTAAAACAGTTTCACATGAGACATGGGAACCAACTGGTTCATGAAAGGTGACATGTTGAGTCCAAATGGAGAATCAAATCCTAGCAAGTGTTGATTTAGAATAGAAAGCTTTTTATTATTATACAGAAACCATGAGATGACAGGAGGAGCGCTACAGCTCCTCTAGAGTAGAGTTCAAAAACTGGAACTATATTAATAGAAAAGGTTTTTGGGAAAATGCTCCTGCAGCTTGTTCAGGTCTTGTGAGTAAATGCTAAAGTGTCGCTCTGGGCCTGAGTGGTGTTTTCATTTTGTAGAGGTTAGCAGAGGATCAGAAAATATAACCTCTGGAAAATATGGAACTAGATTAATCGAAGAGGTTCTTGGAAAATGCACTTGCAGCTTGTCAGGGTTGGGTCATTTGGACCAAGTCATATTCTACAAACTAAACCAATCCCGTCAGTTTGTCAAGCTGGAATGGGACTTTTGGTTTTGGTTTTGTCCAGTGCACATCTATAATTTGCTCTTTTCCCTTCTTGACGACAGTGATATAGTTTTATAAATGAACGAGCTTGGGCCAGGACCTGCTCAGTCCTCGGCCTCTGAATATTCTGCTGTCGGTGATTGAGCAGCTTCATTGCAGCGTTTTCAGGGTTAAGTGCTCGTTTCAAGGTTGCCTGGCGTTGCCGTTGTTCTGGAACGATTAGAGTATTGTCACTCTTCGGTAGCATGGAGGCATCAGGCCAATCGCTAAAAGCCAAGAACACACGTGTGGAGGCCAGACAGAGAGGATGGGAGGAGTGGGAGAGGACAGTTTAAAAAAAGGGTGAAGGATAATAAAAGGGGAGAGGTGGTGGTGGGGGGGCTGACGCTTTCATTGCACCATTGGCCTCTTGGTTTATTGTGGTTACAAGCAGCAACAGTGTAGCTGGGGATGATAATAACGGTGAGTGGTTAAGAGGTGAAAGTATTATGACTGACGCTTCTATACACACACACACACACACACACACACACACACACACACACACACACACACACACACACACACACACACACACACACACACACACACACACACACACACACACACACACACACACACCGCTCTCTCATCCAGCTCCATGGAGAGATCAGAGCGGCTGCTGCTGTTTCAGTGTCTGATGGTTCGGTGTCAGAACAGTTGACTCGGTCTGACGTGTGAACCTGTGGAGTCCAGCAGGACAAACCTCAGATCCAGAACCAGATCCACTTTCCAGAAAGAACAAGAAACATCCTTCATGTTCCTGCTGCTATTTCCATCACGATGTTGGACAGTTTGTGTTTTTATCACGAAGGATGATTGATGATATTAAATCATCTAATTACAGCAAAGTTAGTAGAGCTCAGCAGATTTAACAAACACTGCTGTCGCCTTTAAAAAACGAACAATAAGAGAAGCAGAATAAATGGACTACAGGCAGAATTCCCATCACTTTCATTTCAGTGCAGCTTCGTCGTTTTAGGTTTTGATCCCTGACTTCACATCCTGGCTGCTGGGAGGGCGGCAGCATTACTCAGCACTTTATTTTTAACACTGTAGTAAAGAAGCTGCATTAATAAAGCATTTGAAAATGAGTAAAATAAGACTAAAAATAAGTCTTTTTTTGGCAACCTTTTCTATAAGTGATTTAAATTTGGTTACTTTTTAGCGCAGTGTGAAGTCGATTGTCCTTTCATCATTAAACATGTACACACTTATCGTACCTGACTCACTGAAGCTCACAGAGGAGCAGAGAGCTTTTAAATAAATTAAAAATAAAAATGATTGAATAAACAATGACGCAGGCAAATGAGGATCACATCACAAATACACTTTATGGTTTAGCTTTCTTGTTTGCTGAAGTTTTGACTCATTGATAAAGATTTGAGCAGGAACACATGTTGGGAGATGTTGTTAGTTACTGTGCAGTCATTTTGCTTTTCATTAGTTATTTATTTGATGTGTAAGGTCATGATTGACAGCTGAGACTGACGTGATTGGTCATTCGTGTGTGTTGGCGGGACTCTGTTCAGTCTGTGGCGCCTAATGATGAGGCGGGAACATGGCAGCACACATATCCAGGATATTTTGGCTTCATTTCTGGATAGCGGGAGGAAGTTGACACGCGTCGTCCATCTTTACAGTCCATGATTTAGACAAAGATTCACTAGAATAAATATTTGGACAGTGGCATCATGCGTTTTTGGAAAAGCTGATAGTCGGGACATCTCTGCTCCTTTGAGTTAGACCATTTTTAAAAAATAAAGCAAAAGCTAATTTCTCAGTGGATATTTAACAAATGGCTGGAATATGATTTTAAAGTTCTTTCACATTGGTCCACATTTTGTAAATGTTGCTGATGATGTGAGACTGAGATGAATTAACAGCTGATGGTCTGAATGTAGATAAAATTATTCAGAGGTCAACGTTTCTCTTTGTCTTTTCTCCATCTGAGATCTTCAGGCTGTGTGTGTGTGTGTGTGTGTGTGTGTGTGTGTGTGTGTGTGTGTGTGTGTGTGTGTGTGTGTTTGTGTGTGTGTGTGTGTGTGTGTTATTGTCAGATATAGCATTGATTCTCTTGCCTCGGGCTGACTGGTTCCTGAACAGCTGAGTCTGATTATTATGAATAAAGGTGATAACACACACACACGCACACGCACACGCACACACGCACACGCACACGCACACGCACACGCACACACACACACCAGAGCTATCCTCTGTGTTGTGAGTCTGATTGATTGAAAGACACCAGGTGGGGGAGGTTAGGCGAGGATCATGGCAAGGCAGAGGACATATACACACACACACACACACACACACACACACACACACACACACACACACACACACACACACACACACACCACAGTGTTTTGACCTGACAGTGTGGCAGTTTGACTGTGGACTTGCAGTTGTGGTCCAGATATTGATTTTCCTCTAATCCAATGATCTCATCACATCTAACTGTGATATTATACATACTTATATCTTCTACTCTCCTTTACGTCTCTATCGTGAGTTTTTCTACCTCATACAGTCGTTTTAAAGCCGACAGCCGAGACCCTGCTGTGGTCAAAATGTCACTCTAAGTTTCTCAGATACGTTTTACTCTGCATCTCTCTGTTTAAACCTCTGCTGACCTCATGGTTTGTGATATCACTTCCGTCTGCAGTGGGTTTGTCTGCAGCCAATCTTGATTCTGGCTCTCACACCCTGTGAAGGGAAATGCTGGCGAAGGACTTTACCACTCAGGAGAATACAAGTGAAAAATGTGCAGGGGTTTTATGAGAGTTAAACACTGGGCTGGTTGCAGTGTAGATCAGCTGGTTAGCATGCTAACGGCAGTACATGCTGTTAGCATATAAACTGTTATTTCTTCAGTTTATTTATAATCTCAGTTAAATGGGAAATGTTTTAAACTCATAGTCACACATGGTTATTACAGAATTACACTGTACCAGTTGCAGTGAGACAAAATGTATCCATAATCTATTGTAAGCCATTCAGTTATTTAACTTTTTTAATTAGCAGTGTTAAATAAATATATTCTATTACAAATAAAAACCCTTAAAAAGCTCATGAATATTGTTAAAAGTTTTAAATCATGTATGTATCTGTTGTAGTTGTTCAATCAAACTATCAATCACACTGCACCATTTTACAGGATTTCATCATCAACATCCCAGAAAATAACAAGGAAACAACTTTTGACAACAGGATGTGAAAAATGTAAAGCAATCACAGCTGCTATGTATCTTTATGCAAATCTTCCTGAGAAGGAATCGATCTTGATCCCGTTTCACATCAGAACGAAGCACTAACATTTTAGCGAGCTAGCGAGTCGCTGCTCTCGTCTCTTATCTGCGTCTGGAGACAGACCAACACAGAGTTTCCGCTCACACACACACAATATTATTACAATAATTCACTTTCTGCTTTTGGACACCTTCACTTTACTGTTTTCCGACTTTATAGATGATTTCTCAAGAAAATAACCATCTGATTAATCTGCAAAATAGTTGTTTCTCCAGTATGTACTGCATTACTTCAAATACTTACTAATACTTAAAGTACTCCTTACACTGTTTTGTCTGGAACTGGTATTCTACTTCCTGCACAGTGGGATTAGCACCTAGCACATAGCTGCACACAAGCTGATGTTGTCATGATTCTGGTTTTTCTTTTGTGTTGGGTTCTGCTGCAGTCCACCATCTGCCTCCTCATCCCACAGAAAGCACCATAATGTTTGGCTGTTATTCACTCCAGGGAGAGCAGCTAAGTGCATGAGCACAACTACCCCTCCTCGCACCGCCGTGCAGGACACCGTGACATTTACTCGATATGGCTGCGTTGTTTTCCAGTGGTTTAGGTACAGTGACAACTGTGAGCTCGGGTTTTGTGGCGGTGGAGGAGGAGGAAGAGGCCAGAATAAAAAGAGGTGGAGGACAAAGAGATTTACAGCAGAAAGGTTGAAGCAGAAAAAGTCTGAACCCTTCACAGCAGCGTCAGTCCCACGGAATCGCTTCTAATCTTTCACTCGAAATCATAATGAATCAACCACCAACTCATAATCATTGAGATCGTTTGATCCAGTTTTAATTAATGTAAACATGTGATACAAACACACATCCTGCTGTTCAGACTTTCATTAATTTCACATTAAACCTGTGAATTTTGCATCGGTGCATCTGCCTTTTTAATTTATTTGATTGCTATCTATCTGTGTGTGTGTGTGTGTGTGTGTGTGTGTGTGTGTGTGAGAGAGAGAGAGAGAGAGAGAGAGATGGGGGGAAGGGAGAGGGCTGAGGGGGATTGAGAGGGAAAGGACATTTTTCATTCTGTGTTCTGTGTTATCTTACAAGGCATTTCAAGGACAAGGGCTCCTGTGGTGCAGAGAGAGGTGAGCAGTTTTTGGGCCTTGAGAGAATCCCAACAAACATCTGATGGGGGCAGGAAATACAAATAGATCTGGATAATTTCTTTAATTTCAGCTGCAGTTGTTTGAATATGAACTGGAAACAGAAAAGAACCAAAGTGTAACCGATACATGAGCCTGTCACAGACATGTCTGCATCAGCGTTTTACAGAATAAACGATGCAGAAAATAATTTATCCATTCATGCTTATATTCTACATAAGAAGTAGGCTTGTTTCCTTTTGGTTGTATTTGTGTTTTCTTAGTTATTAATTTTAAAGTTTATGGTTAAACAGTAAAATAGAAAGCCTCACTTATAGTTCTTTGTCATATTGACATCTTAGGAACCAATGCATTTAAAAAAATAACAAAAAATAAAAGTGCCTGCCGCTCAAAAATGTGGCCCTTAACAAAATGATGGGAACTCGTCTTCACAGTGTATTTCCCTGTTCTTTTTGAAATGCTGAAAACAATCAGAAGTCACAGAGAAGTGTAAATAAGAAGCTGCAGGACGTTTCCATCATCACATTTCTAAATCAGCTTCGTCCCTCGGCCCGACGTGTGGAAACGCTCAGTGAGGACGAGGGTGTGATTTCCACAACACGCAAACATGGATTCCTCCAGCGTCTGCAGCTTCGGAGAAGAGCACCAAATGGCACATTTCATATCCTGTGGGCACATCTGCTCTTTACCGGAGAAACCACTGCCCGTGTTTTCTATCTGTCACGTGTGCACGACAACATGAGAGGAACTGACATATTTACATGTTTAAACCTGTTTACGTTATAGAGAATAAATGATCTATAAAAACCTTTTTCAGTAAACAACACACAACAATTTCTTTCACAAACATGTTTAAACATGACTGAATATCCTGCTCTGTCTTCTGCTGTTTAACAACCATCATCAATCACTACAACTATTTCTTATATCGTTCTTTTTAAATACATTTTTAGATTTTATTTAATTCAATTTACTCTATTCAACCTGTATCTATTCTGTATCTGTGCTGCTGGAATATTCACATTTCTCCCATGGGGATCAATTACCTTCCACCTTCCCATCTACATGCCTGCCTGTCTATCCTACCTTTTTACTAACTAACTAACTATGGGCGTCACTTGACAAGACATAAACTGTCATGAACCATTTAAAATACACAGATTTTTGATTTCAGAGTCAATACACAGACATATTTTCCTCATATCTGCAGTGTTAGAAAACGTAGCTGTCAGGCTTTTCAGTCTTGTAGACACAAGGATTTAGAATTTTGCCGATTTTTAGGACGTCTCTGAATTTTCTGACGGTTTCCTGAGACACCCGGTGTTTTGTCTTCTTCTCCATTTGGATGTTTTCGAATGTTTCCCTTTCTTACCTCTCACGCTGCTCCGTGTGATTTCTCGGTGAAGTTATTTTGGTCGTCAGGTGTTCAGCCGTCAGTGGAGGAGACAGGAGAGATAAGAGAGACAAATCATTTTCAGTCTGTCTCCCAGCGTCCTTTGGATCATCAGAGAGGTTTTATTTTAAGCTGCTCTATTGTGAAATGCTCAGATTCTAAGGACAGGTGCTGCATCATTCACGAACAGGAAGGAATGTTTCTTCATGGACTCCTGAGTAGTTTTCTCTTTTTGCTGTGACTCATATTTTTTGTACATTCAGTTAAATTGGTTATTTCTCTCTGTGAATGGTGAGTGTGAAGTCCAGTGAACGTGTGTGAGTAAATTAGTAAATTGGGGTTAAAAGGTGTGTGAAGTCAGTCAGAGTTTACGTGTGAAGCGTGAACAGATTCTCAGCCGTGTGGATTAGTTCGATGGTTACACAGGGATGACGAGAACACAGCAGTGACACCCGTCCTCTTCATTCTGTCCAGATCCTCCCTGGGTGAAGCGTTATTTTTAAGGGAGACAACACAGACGAGCTAATCAGAGTCCGACAGTTGGTCCATATGAGTCGTCCGAGACAGACATATCTGAATTTATGTTTGCCAGGATGAAACCTTTTATTCTATATGCAGAAAACATGCCACAAGCCTTTTTTAAATATGTATATATTGACTGATATATCGGCATCTGCCCCCTAAATCCATATCAGTCTGGCACTAAAGCTGATTTTGATATTTACCTTTAATCGGTGTTCATATGGCTTCATGTCTCCTGTCTGTCTGTGTCCTCTCTGCCTGTCTGTTTGACCTGTGTCCTCGTGTGTGTGTGTGTGTGTTTCAGGGCGTCGGGCGCGATGGCCAATGCCTCCCCAGACCTGGACAACGCGGAAGCCCAGCGCCAGCTCAACAACAACAACCGACCAATCAGCTCCGGGTTCTGGGAGACGGAGTGCACGAGCTCCAAGCTGTTCGAGTGCTCCCGCATCAAGGCCCTGGCAGGTCAGAGGTCACACACAGATTAGCACACACCTGCATTAGATGGTATATTAGTACACACAGTGCACGGTGTTGTTTTTAGTGTAGATTCTTTTGAAGTAGTTGTGTTTTGCTTGTTATGTTATCCCAACTGTCTAAAATCTAAAATCCAGCAGCCACGTTGTTCTTTCCTGAAAGCAGCTTCCTGTGTTTCTCTCAGATGAACGAGATGCGGTGCAGAAGAAGACTTTTACCAAGTGGGTGAACTCACATCTGGCCAGAGTGTCCTGTCGTATATCTGACCTCTACAACGACCTGAGAGATGGATACATGCTCACCCGACTGCTGGAGGTGCTCAGTGGAGAGCTGCTGGTGGGAAACACACACACACCATTACCAAATCATAATGGGCCTTGTATTACTTTATTAACCTTGTACATTAATGATTTGTTTCTCCTGTACTTCACCCTAAAATGTGTGCTTATGGTGATAATATTAATGTCTGTGTTATGTATCCTAATGTTACAGGATGCTGTTTGTAGTATTTTAATGATAAAGTAGTGATTGGGCCTGTGTCTCTGTCTCGTCTCAGCCGAGACCGACTCGGGGACGTATGCGGATCCACTGCCTGGAAAATGTTGACAAAGCGCTGCAGTTCCTTAAAGAGCAGAGGGTTCACCTGGAAAATGTCGGTTCCCACGACATCGTGGACGGAAACCACCGTCTCACCCTGGGCCTCATGTGGACAATTATTCTACGCTTCCAGGTAAACACCGTCCAATATACAACACCTGGGTTTTATTAAAACCATCGGATGACTTGTTATCGCAGCTTGCGATGTGAGTTACATCTGGCGGAGTCGTGGCCAACAGCTACAAATGACTTTTTCGGTGTTACCGTTGAGGACATTGTGATTTTAGTAATTGTCATAACAAAAAATGCTCCTTAAGATTTCAGTCCTGGTTGTTGCCGCGGTGAGAGCAGCTGCAGAATGTGGAAGACGCGGAGCAAAGGGCAGAAAGCTGCAGGGCGTGTGGAGGCTTCAGTTCTCCTACTGGCCACAGGCTCTTCATCACACATGCTGAATTAAAGCGTAGTGCTAACCTAGCTGATTGATTCAGTACTTTGTGTTTCATGTGAACGCTTCACAAAATAAGCTTGTTTCGCCAGTTGAGCACTTTTAATAAGAACCAGCAGAAGGAAATTGGTTTTCATGAGCAGGACCTTTTCACAGCTCTGGCTACGAGAGGGAAAGATGGATCACATGCTGCAAAGATCTGGGGAGTCCAGCATCAACAGAGCCGACCCCTTCCCCTAAAGAACGGTGGTCGGGTGTGATGTTAGCAGCGTCCCGTTGGTTTCATATGTTGGATTATTCCTGTGAGGCCTTTTTGTTGAGTTACTTCCACATGTGCTACATGCCGACGCTCTGGGATGCTAAAATCAGCAGTGGCTTCATTTAGGATGAGCTGCCAGCGCTTGTGTTTGTCACAGCTGCAGCATCATCAGTGTGCGACGGGGACAGACAGCAGGGTTTGGTGGAGAAAGCCTGAAAGTCACCCAGGGCTCAGCGGCAGTCGCCTGAAAGTCTGCTCTTCAACAAGGTCACACACACTCACACACTCTCTGTCTGTCTCTTTCTGTCTGTCTCTCGGTCTTGTCATACGTACACCAATGTCCTCACATACTGTCACACCCGCTCACACACACGTGCACTGGTTTCCAGGCCTTAGCAGCAGTGATACAGGATCAGTTCCTGCCATGTAAGTACAGCAGAAGCTCAGGGCTTGTCTTCATCACGCTTCAGTGCTACAGCGCGGCCACGGCACGAAAGGCTTGTTTAGCATTTTTCCGAACCCCTCTGGAACATTCACGGTGCACAGCCGCCTGCTGGCTGTCTCCTGGGACTCCGTATTGTCCTGCTCGGCCTGGCTACCTACCACAGAGCACATTTAACAGCACTGCAAGCGGAATTAGCTCATGATTTGTTGGGCGACCCTATGATATTCGGGTTATTAGTTCAGTCGACGCTAGAAACAGCATTTACAGTTTTAGATCTGCACATTTCTCACAGATCTGCTCCACGACGTTATGGTGTTGTCAGTTTAGCTGAGCAGCTGCAACCGCAGAGTTCAGTCTGCAGCAGTCTGCTCCCCTGAGCCGCCAGTCGATGGCCTCTTCAATTTTGCATGTGCTGAGAAAGGAGAGCAGTGAAGGGGACTGATGTTCACGAGTGTGTGTGTGTCTGTGCGGATGCTCACCATAGACTGTATATAAAGATGGACAATATGTCTCCACTTCCTCCCAGTGGACAGAAATGAAGCTGATATCATATATTTGGAGCCAGAATCGGCATCGTAGTGATCATGGGGGGGGGAGCCATGGTAACGAAGAATATGTTTCTAACTAACTAGTACATACATAACTTAAGTGTTTTACCAAGTATATCAGTGTCCACATATTTTATTCATTTACATAAGTAATGTGAACATGTTATAATAATAATAACTGTATTTGAATAGCACTTATCTAAACAAGGCTACAACGTGCTTCACAAAATACATGGCAAAGGTATTCAATCAAATTTTAAGCCCCAAATCATAACATAATAAGAAAATATATATAAGAATATAAAATCGAGAAACCAACAATTCCCACAATGAGCAGGTCTTTTCATTAACTGGGAGAAACCTCGAGGACCAGAGTCCATGTGGGCAAACATCTGCCTCGACTGGTCGGGGGGAGCGGAGATAAATGTGGAATAAATTGGAAATGATAAAGAAACGTTTTATAGTTTGCACTCCAGTGACATTTTCTTTTTCCAGCTCTAACCATGATACTAACAGACTCTAAGGTTTGATCCCAAATCCTAAGATGTGTGTATCGGGTCAGTAGCTGCCCCGTTCGCCCCTTCCTCCGTGGTGAGAGAGGGAGTTAGCTTTGCCCAGTCAGCAGGTATAGGACCCAACCACTGCAGTAAGTGAAACTGCACACAGGCAGAAAGAGGGAGAGAGAGAGAGGGGGAGAGAGAAAGAGAGAAAGAGAGGGGGAAGAGGGCAGAGGAGTGACAGGCAAAGGAAAAGGTAAATCCCGAATGCGTTTATAGAACCGTACACAAATAATAACCCAGTGTTATTATTTGCAGCAACTTCGATTATAGTGTTTGTTTGGCTGGGGTCCTCTTACTGTGTGTGTGTGTGTGTGTGGTTGGGGGTGTAATATATGCATGTGCTTTCACACAGATCATTGCTCTTTACAATGAACCTGAATCAAGACCCATTGGTCAATGTTAATGTCAAATTGACAAGATGCATCATACTTTATAATAATAATAATCCTATTAAACCCAGTAGACTGTGTTTTCTATATCAGCTCCCTCAGTGTTCGCATATTTGCATTTAAGCATTTAGCATTGGGTCATGAGAAGTAATGAGAAATGGGTTTTACATAAAAAAATTAATGTTGATAATGTAATAAAATGGCCCTTTAAATAAATGTCTACGGTTGAAATTATTTCAACTTTCTCCAAATTCAGATCCTTTCAGCTGTTTCTTTGTTTATTCATAAATGATGTCTCTGCAGCTGAAACAACGTCTTGTGCCAGTTTCTTTCTCTCTCTTCAGTTATAGTGTGTGTGTGTGTGTGTGTGTGTGTGTGTGTGTGTGTGTGTGTGTGTGTGTGTGTGTGTGTGTGTGTGTGTGTGTGTGTGCCATGTTGTTTCTAACGACGTGGGTAGCAGCTGATTCGTGGGTGTCAGGTCCCCAATTACCTTGGATCATGTCACTGTGACGTGATTGGCTGAATGGCTGTCACCTCTCATCAGGCGCTCTAATGGCTCTGAACTTCGTCTACACACTGAAATCGCTCTCGTCTGTTTTACTGTATTTCTCTCTCACTGTGCGAGTTCACTTCGGCGTTTCAGGACAAAAAGTCAGGGTTTTGTGAGGATCTGACTGTGATTGGAAGTTCTGCGCTGATCAGAGTCTTTATGGGTCAACTCTTAAATAACGGATCTAATCACTGCTTATGATCTATTGATGTGTGATCATTTCAAATCATTTGACTCAACCACAGTTTGCTCATCAGTCCGCTAACTTTCACTGGCTGGATCCAAATGAACTCCTTCATTCTCTCCTTCTCTGCTCCTCATGCTTACTACTTACTAATATACTTCAGACACTCAGTATTTGACCCTGTAGTGAGAAGTAAACTGAAATTGTAAATACTCAACAGTCACTGACAAGTGTATGAGATACACGGTATTGCATTGTGGGATTTTGAGCAGTTAATGTCCGAAGACAATATATAAATTTCCTGCTACAAATTGTGACACTAAAATATAATGTCAGCAATATTATATATATATATATATATATGTAATGTGGCGTATAGTAAATAGGAAGTGAGTCTATTTGCTAAACATTGAAACTAGTAGACCCAGTTTTCAGCAGCTGACAGATAAATACTCGAGACAGACCTCTGTGGATTTCTGATACTGACATCTCTTTGCAGGTTTATTGGCTAACGAGTAAATACCTGAACTGTGAGTGTATGAGATCAAACGGTGTCGGGTCTGTGTCCCATTGTCTCTCTCATCAATGCTGAACTGTCGCTGTTGTGTTTCCTTTCAGATCCAGGTGATCAAAATAGAAACGGAGGACAACAGAGAAACTCGCTCTGCCAAGGACGCTCTGCTGCTCTGGTGCCAGATGAAGACCGCAGGGTGAGCACTGGGATCCTAGAGACATGCATATACGGGGAAATGTCACGTTTAACGATGAGTTAAGTTGATATGTCAGTGTTATGGTTCTCCTCGGTTCATATTTAATGAAGCTTCTCCGTGGTCCAGGTACCCTGAGGTCAACATCCAGAACTTCACCACCTGCTGGAGAGACGGCCTCGCCTTCAACGCCCTCATTCACAGACACAGGTGATAATTACTTTTAACACATTACTCACGATTATAATTGGAAGCTGCAACTGCTGTCAACCATAAGGTGATTCAACAACTGACGATTCAGAACACAGACACACACACATATGACGACTGTGCAATATTTAAGTATTCAGCCCCCACTGTTACTACGTATTTATATGTTCTTATGTCTTGTGCTGAGTATTCTTATTTCACTACTGTATTTTCTTTTATGAATACACATTTTATCCTATTTTGTGTATTTATCTTATTACTATTTCACAGCTTTTTCTTTACTATGGAGCTTCTCTGCAAGTTTTTCACATGATCATAATTAATGGGTGTGAACTTTATAAATTATTTTTCAGTTCTCCTTGATTTTTATGTTTAAAAAAACAGCCGCAACAAGCAGAACATTCACACTGTGGTGGTTTGATTTAATTTTGATTTAAGTTTGATTTAAGTTTGTCACCAAACCAACCACACAAATGTCAACAATGATCTAAACATAACAATAAAAAACACCCAATGTCCAATAGGGAAAGAAAATGACCCAACTTTTGGTGGGGGAGATTAGTGAAAACACCCAATAACACAGTGTATCATGGGCAGTTACATAATCAAACCAATATACCAGCACCGAACAGATACAAGATTGACCATTCTCATAACAAATTGTCTTGTGCAAACTGGGTGATCATCAAAACTTGCATGTTTATGTTGAGGGAAAGTTTTACAGTAGAAGAGGTTTGACTATATAAAACCTGATCGCTTTTTTCTCCCTGCAGACCCGACCTGATAGAGTTCCACAAGCTGACGCGCTCCAATGCAACTCATAACCTGCAGCAAGCCTTCAACATCGCAGAGCAGAACCTGGGCCTCACCAAGCTGCTGGACCCCGAGGGTGAGAGTGTTTAACTGATCCTGGCTCAGTTAGAGCCCATTAAACCTTAAAGTTTAACGGATGTTTAATACTCTGCTTCCTTCCTCTGGTGCAGATGTAAACACAGAGAACCCAGATGAAAAGTCTATCATCACCTATGTGGTCTCCTACTACCACTACTTTTCCAAGATGAAGGCTCTTATTGTGGAGGGCAAGAGGGTCGGCAAGGTAATAATCTGTGTGAATCCACATCAGGCTAACACAGCACTGGAGCAGCCTTTACTTTGAAAGTCAAAGGACCTGCAGTGTCATCAGGCTGAAACACGGCAATAATTGAAGAGAGAAAATCGGAACAGCAAAAGAGTTCTGAAAATTTTGTTGTTCCTGTCTTCCACCTTCTGCTTCATCATAACTCTGCACCGCCGCTCTTCCTCTTTCAATCTTCTTCAGGTACTCGAGAACTGTGTCGAAGCCGAGAAGATCATCAACCGCTACGAAGCTCTGGCGTCCGACCTGCTGGACTGGATCGAGAAGACCATCGCCATCATCAGCAACCAGAAGTTTGCCAACTCGCTGACCGGAGTTCAGCAGCAGCTTCAGGCCTTCACGACCTACTGCACCATCGAGAAGCCCATCAAGTACGATCTGTTTGCTTCTGTACGATCCGTCCTGCTCGCAGAGTTGAGAATATTGATTTATACATTGATCACCAGGGTTGAGGCGAAGAGGTATTCGGTTCAGTCCCATTTATTATTTCTTCAAGCCCTATATTCCATCTTGTTTTATTATGCCTGGTGATAAAGTTTACAGATTATTCAACTCACATTGTTTTAAATTCAAATTCATTTACTGAAATAAATGGAGCCACAGCAGCGACGTTTATTCCCAGAGATCATCTGGAGAGAGACGGTGAAACTTGTATCCACAGCTGATGAGTGAAGGTTTTACTTCTCACAGATAGAATCAACTTTTCATCTGTTGTTGCACTTGTCTCATGAGGAGTGAAACAGGAAGTGACCATGTGTTGCTGTGTTTAGATGCAGGCATGAAACTGCATCCAACACGGAACCACTGAGCCGCGAGCTCTGAGTCCAGCCTCATCAGGATCAGTGTTACTACACACAGGCACAGCCATGATGATACACGCACACACACACACACACACACACACACACACACACACACACACACACACACACACACACACACACACACACACACACACACACACACACACACACACACACACACACACACACACACACACACACACACGCATATGCACAGTCTATGATGCAATACATCTTGTTACACTCTGGGTTAATGTCCAGTTGACTCACTTTGCACGAGTCAAGTGTTTCTGTCCAAGACAAATGACCGACAGTTCAATTATGATTTATTCAGGATGCAAGCACACTGCACACTGCACACACACACACACACACACACACACACACACACACACACACACACACACGGTCCTTTACCCAGAGTCCTCAGAGCTCACGCTGCGTTGTGTCCTTGATCAAGACGCTGAATCCCTGAATAACTTTGTGGCTGCAGCTCGTTTCTTTGACCCAAGTGTTTTTATTTTAGGGTTTCCTTGAAAAAACGGAAGAGAAGAGGTCACAACAATATTCTAAAAAGTTTTTCGTTTCTCACTCAGGTTTCAGGAGAAGGGAAATCTCGAGGTTCTTCTCTTCACCATCCAAAGCAAACTCAGAGCCAACAACCAGAAACCCTATGTGCCTCATGACGGGAAGCTGATCTCAGACATCAACAAGGTCCAACGTCCATTTCTATTTGACGTCTCAAGTCGCTGATTCATTCAGAGGGAAACCTGCAGTCTAACTTTGACTGTTTAACCTCTAGTGTTTTTCGTCACATTGCCGCCAACTAAAGTCTGTTTTGTCATTTCCTGTCCAGGCCTGGGAGAGGCTAGAGAAGGCGGAGCATGAGAGGGGTGTGGCCCTGCGCAAGGAGCTGATTCGTCAGGAGAAGTTGGAATTGCTGGCTCAGCGCTTTGACCACAAAACCACCATGAGACAAGCCTGGCTCAACGAAAACCAGAGGCTTGTATCACAGGTAGGGGTCTGAGGACTGAACCAGAACTCAATCCTCTCTGGACCACTTGTCCTGCCATCGTTTCCTCGGACGCTCTCGTTCCATTTTCTCTTCTTCCTCGTCTCCTCCTGCAGGACAATTTCGGCTACGACCTGCCAGCAGTCGAGGCGGCAATGAAGAAACATGAGGCCATAGAAGCGGACATCGCCTCATATGAAGAGCGAATCGGAGTGGTGGTGGAACTCGCAGCAGAGATGGAGACGGAAGGATACTACGACATCCGACGTATCTTGGCTCGCAAGGAGAACATCCTGGGGCAGTGGGCTCTGCTGAAGGAGCTGGTGGCAGGGAGGAGGACCCGGCTGGAGAAGAACCTGGCCATGCAGAAGACCTTTCAGGACATGGTTTACATGATCGACTGGATGGAGGACATACAGGTATGGAGAGGAATGCAGAGAGACTATCATCTTGTATAAATAGTAGAAACAGTGGAGAAGAAATTAAATTCTCATTTGTCCTCTTGTCCCCTCCATCCCTCTGCGTCCCTCTCAGGTCCAGCTGCTGTCAAAGGACTTTGGGAAACATCTCCTGGAGGTGGACGACCTGCTGCAGAAACACAGCCTGCAGGAGGCAGACATCGCTGTGCAGGCGGAGCGGGTGGAGACGCTCAACACAGCTGCGCTCAAATTTACCACGATAGAGGGTACACACACACACACACAGACACACACACACACACACACACAGTTATATCACTTTTAAACTATTTATTTTGATCTGTCTGTAGCTATTTACACTGAGATGATGCAGAACAGCAAAGTGAAAATGATCTGTTTTGAATTCCAAGATTCCCAGAACACTTATTACTATTAAACATTGACAAGAGCATCACACCATTACAATAGAGCTTCAGGTTTTATTATTGAACCCTTATAAGCTTTTAATGATCACTAAGATTTACACTATTTGACCTTGACTCAAAGGGAAAATAGATTTCTGGAAACCCTAATATCAATAAACTCAGTGTATGTTTTTTGTCTGATATTCCAGCTCAGATTATCTCTGGACATTAACCTAATGTTGTGGCCCCTCAGGTTACCAGCCGTGCGACCCTCAGGTGATCTGTAACCGGGTCAACCACGTGTCTTCCTGTCTGGAGGAGCTCAAACAACTGGCAGTGAAAAGACACGCTGAGCTCGAGGAGTCCAGACAGCTCTGGGCCTTTTTTCAGGTGGGACGCTTTGAAAGGTTGTGTTGAATATTCCCCTTGAGCCGAGGGGGCGTTACACTCGAGTGTTTGTTGGAGACTTCAAACAGTGGAAACCTGCTTCTTTCACAGCTCTTTTATATAAGAATTCGAAGGGCATTTGAAAATGTCTTAAACTTCATGAAACCGATTTGTGTGGAGCTGAGAGAGGAAGCAGGGTTCTTCTCTCTAACTCTTTATTTCATTTATAAAACAAATCTGTCACTTTTCATTGAAACAACCAAGTGCAACACTTTGAATGTCAAGAGAGACCATGTGCAATTATCCTTATGTATTAACAATTATCATGCTTCCCCCATCTCTATGGCCACTGGCTCATTTTTTATTTCATTAAATATATTTTTTCTTAGGTTAGTTTCTGAAACCTGTATGTTTTCTTGTGTTTAAAAGTAAAAATCTAAACTTAACGAGTACGTGCGTGTTCTTCTGCAGGAGCTGGAGGAGTCGGAGGCCTGGATCAGAGAGAAAAGCTCCATCCTGGGAGCTCAGGGCTACGGGAAGGACCTGAGCAGTGTGCTGAGGCTACTACAAAAACACAAGACTCTGGCTGGAGAACTGCTGGCTCACCGGTCACTGCTGCAGGTGTGTGTGTGTGTGTGTGTGTGTGTGTTGTGGTGCGTGCGTGTGTGTGTGTGTGTGTGTGTGTGTGTGTGTGTGTGTGTGTGCGTGCGTGTGTGTGTGTGTGTGTGAGAGTGTGTGTGTGTGTGTGTGTGTGTGTGTGTGTGTGTGTGTGTGTGTGAGTGAATCAGCACTTGGAATATCTGCAGTACCTGGAGTTTCTGTTCCGAGCTCCATGTACGTCAGTAGAAAGATTCATTAGCAGTTGTGTTTAGATGTGAGGTGCAGCTCCTCCTAACAGATGAGTCATAGGACTCAGTGTTAATTCTTATGTTTTCTCAGCTCTTTAAAGTTTACCACTAAAACACTTTTCAGACCATGATAATCATTTGGTTTTAATTCCTTTTAAATTAATAAACACCACATTAAATTTGAAACACTGGCCCCTGCTCCGTAACGTGTGTTTTCCCTCCATCCTCCCCCACTCCTCCAGAACACCATGAAGAGAGGGAAGCAGATCCTGAGCGAGAAGAGCTTCGGCACCGCGGGGATCCAGGAGCGCATCATGGAGGTGAAGGGGGAGTGGAAGCAGCTGGAGGACCAGGCAGCGCAGCGGCTTGAACACCTGCAGGAGGCGCTCCACTTTTTCCAGTTCTCCACGGAGACAGACGACCTGGTGGTCTGGCTGCAGGACGCTTACCGCCTGGTCTCCAGCGAAGACTTTGGACATGACGAGTACTCAACTCAGTCACTGCTGAAGAAGCACAGAGGGGTCAGCGAGGCTGTCGACAAACATCGAATGCATGTGGTGACGCTGCGCAAACACATGGTGGCGCTGCCTCTGCGATACCGTGACCAGGAGGTGGGTGAGGGGTCGAAGATGTATTTTTTCGTCCTTTAATTTACCTCTTAATGTAATTGTTCCTCTTTCCTCTCCTCTGTGCAGGAGGTGCAGGTTCGTATGGCCGAGGTGGAGCAGCTGTACACCGAGGTGGCTGAGGTGGCCGTGCTCCGACAGCAGTGGCTTCACGACGCCCTCGCCGTCTACCACATGTTCAGTGAGGTCAACGCCTGCGAGCTGTGGATCGATGAGAAGGAGCAGTGGCTGGACAAGATGGAGATCCCTGAGAGGCTGGAGGACGTGGAGGTGGTGGCACACAGGTGAGGAACCACTCTTATACAGTATTTCTATTTATTGTAATTGCAGTGACGAGCTCTCACTGCATCAATGCCCTTTGTTGTAGGTTTGAGAGTCTGGACCAGGAGATGAACAGCCTGATGGGAAGGATCCTGGATGTCAATCAGATAGTTCAGCAGCTCCTGGATGGATGTCATCCGTCTTCTACAGAGGTCAGAGGTTGTCAGGACCATCTCAACTCCAGGTACGGGAACAAAACTGCATCTACAGCTTTTACAAATACTTTTAGTAAACATACCAGCGCTGAGCAAGAAGTGCTCTATCTACCACTAATAGAAGATCACAGATTACAATGACTACATCACTACTGATAATACTCCCTCAGTGTCGGAGCCCGTCAGCTATCGACTGAAAACTAATTCGCCTTTTGGGGCAACCGACAATATTGTTGGGTGGAGACATCAGATATTCAGGCCAAGACGCCATCTTTTGTTCACCGTTCACTGTTTGCAATCCCACTAGTTTCTTTTATCACATGAGTCTAACATTCCTCCACGTGAAACAAACAGTGATACTTCTCGTAGGCGTCTGAGATCCAGACAACATTTTAAGTTAATTAACAGCTAACTGCAAATAAATACATATATATTTTATAAAGGTCTCTGTGTTCCACTATCTCCGTTATGGTCCAGTACCTAGTGACGGCTGCTGTCACCTAAAGAGTCGAGAGGAGGTGCTGAAGGTATTTTCTAGCTCCTTGGTGGTAATAGTACTGTTTCAACTGTCTTCTCACCAACGCCTCACGTCCTCTCAGCTGCCGTCTTGTAGGAAGATGCTGGACTTCTACGTCTCCTCTGGTCTTTCCATCAGTGCCTGAGATGTAAATGTAAAATGGCAGCAGACACGGTATCTCTTCTGTGCATCTGCTGCACCAGTCCCCCGTTATCTGGCTCCCTCTCTGTTTGTCTGGCATGTTAATCTATGGTAACATCCGGCCAAGACCACCCTGTGAAAGGACCTGGCTTTCTTCTCCATCTCGGTCATATTCACTGACCACTGGTGCGTCTGGCAGCAGTGTCCACGGCGGCCGGGTGTCCATGAATCCCACGACCTTGGCATGTGGCGGGTCTCAGGGCGACCATCTGTGCTGGCTGCCTCAGTCAAGACGAGGCGAGAGCAGTTTTCCCAAAAAAATAAAAACAAACACGCAAAATAATCATCGGCTGGTATTCATGATTCAAATTCAGTTTCACTTTTACTGCATAATATCACAATACCAGTTGAATATAAATACACAAATGCTTAAAAACGAATTGTGCGTCGAGTTTATTCACCTCTACGTCTTTTTATAGATACACCCACAGAGTATAGGTCATATTTGTGAAGCAGCGACCGGCCTCATTCACACCTAAACGCTGCTGATCTGATCTATGAGACGACTCGTGCAGCTCAGTGTCACCGAGCTGTTTTCCGTCCGGCCTGCTGAGCGCTCTGTCTGCCTCTCAGTGACGCTGCCATTACCTCATTACAGTCACAAGGCTGTGTGGGTGTGTGTGTGTGTGTGTGTGTGTGTGTGTGTGTGTGTGTGTGTGTGTGTGTGTGTGTGTGTGGAGACCTGCTGGTCTGGAGCAGAATCAGGAGAACATATTGTGTGACGATATGGTGAGCAGACGAGGCCTGGGCTGGAATCAACCATCTCAGAGAAACATTAACAGTTCATAGCAAGTCATCGTATCAGTGGGTGTAACGTGTGTTTTAAATATGATGCAGCTCCTCTCTTCTCAAAGTCAAAATAACTGACTCAGTTTTGTGTTTCATAATCAGCAAAAGACCCAGAGTTACGAGAGGGTGGTTAAATATTATCGGCTGTTTTTAGCTGTAATATTTTTAACTCCTGACACATCTGCTGCGTTTCATTTGATGCTCGAACAACTAAATTAGAGTCCTACAGTTTATACTTATTCAAAACTGATTGTGTGTAAACGAATATCCTCTTTACCCGAGGCTCTGTTATAACACACACTGTTTGCATCGGTCACTCATAATAGATCACAATTAGTCATTGTTTAATTATTCATTCATAAAACTTTAATACATGAAGTGCACATAATTAGCGA